>NC_058392.1:3900000-4167083 GCF_019915245.1 Fusarium musae | reverse complement strand
AACCCTAACCCTAACCCTAACCCTAACCCTAACCCTAACCCTAACCCTAACCCTAACCCTAACCCTAACCCTAACCCTAACCCTAACCCTAACCCTAACCCTAATCTCCTAGAAATTTAATAACATCTCTAGCTATAACTAACTCAGGAATTAAAAATTAATAGTATAGTAATTCTATATAATTCAACTTCTATATATTACTTAAATATCCTATATATACTTAACTTTCAGTTATTAGTATACTTCTCTAGTTAACAGATTAGCCGCCTTATTATCACTATCTACTACAGCAGCTTCCAGTTTAACTTACTAAACAATTAATCCCTTAATTTAACAACCTATCTCAATAGCCACATACCAGTAGCTTAAAATAATAAACTAAACCCCAATCTATATACCAGTAACAAGCGCAAGCTACTTACTTAGCTTTACCATATCCCAAAGCCCCTTCTCAGCCAACTTCTATAGCTACAGGCTAATCACTTTAGACAGGCCTCAAATACCAGAAAGCCAATATAGCACCTTCTTAAACAGCAGCAGCCATATAATATATATCACCATCATCAAGCTCAGGCCCTCAAGCAAGAAATATACTACCTTTCAGCCTTACTTACTATTTAAGCCCTTACTCTTATCCCAGTCTATAATAAGCACTACCTGCCCATCAAAAACAAACAAGTTCTTCAGTAACTATTTAATATCATAATACTTTAGCATTAATATCTCTAGACCTTACCTAGGCTATCCTCCCTATATATACATAACCAGGAATATACTTAACTAAAACTACTATAACTAGCTAAAATACTCCTCTATCGCCTATCTCCAGCACTTAACCTAACTACTGCCATTCCCCGCATTAACAATCTTCCATAGCATCACACCTACTAGCCTTATTAACTTCTCTATACCCAGCTTTAGCTATATATTCTTCCAGTTTATCACAAATAACCATCCTAGGCCCTCAAATACCAAGCTATTAGCAATATCCCATAGCTATATTATTTCATAGATCTAACTCTATTATCCGCCTATAAGCTTATTAAGCCAGCCCTCAGCTTCCTACACAACCGCCTACACTACCTATTAAAAGCTATTCACAGTAATCTTATCGCCTAGATAGTTAAGCATTATACTATCACTATCCTATAGCACTTACGCTTACCTACCTTCCTAATTGCAGTAGCCCCTTCTATATATTATCTACTAAATAATAGCACTAAACAGCATATATAAGCCAGTTATAAGCTAATTACAATAACCCTTCTAGAACTAATCAATAGCTATAAAACTAATATCACAAGTTAAGTCCTTAAAGTCATACAGGTCATCCTTAAAGAAATACTCTAGCATTAGAATCTAACTGCACTATAAAAAGCTAATAAGAAACTAGGTATATATATAAGACAGTACCTATATACTATCCTCTTTAATACCCAGTACAGCTATAAAGTAAAGCAGCAAGTTATAATACTGCTTCCTCTTAAGCTTCTACTTAATTAACTTAATATAAAAATTAAAGATAGCCTTATTAAGTGCCTCTTTATTAGGGTCTTCTTCTTCTCTATCTTCTTTACCCTTAGCACTCCTTCAGTCTCAGTCTCTTTCTCTATTACCCTTTATAACCTACTACTACCCCTACTTCTTCTCCTTCTTCTTATTAGTAATAGTATTAAGTCACTAGATAATATTAATTAAAGAATTCTATTACTCTTCTATAAATCAGATACTATACTCTATCTTAGCTTTATTACACCTAAGCAGCTAGATCTAGACATAATAGCACAAGTACTACTACTAGCATATACTATACCTATCTATTATATCTAACTACTACTTTTAGCCAAATAGGGTTAATACTAGCTTAATTAAGTTAATACTGCCGAGCCACTTAAGCGTTTTATCTAGTACCCTATCTAGCCTCTCTATATAACAGCCAAGCTCACGCCAAAAGCTCTTAATTAACTTATAGAGCCTCTAGTTCACTTTATAGTACTCCTAAAGCTATATCCACTACTTAACTGCAGCAGAAGCTAATAATAACCCTACCTAGTATAGTATCAGTTTATCCCTTTACTATAAGTACACTAACTATTTTATAAACTATACCTATCTTAACTTAATATTAACTCTACCTAGTGCCTTTACTTAACACTACTATTCTACTTTTACCTCCTTTAGATCTTTCTTATACACTTAGATAGTCTATAGCAGTATAGTATTACTATTAATATTACTATTACTATTACTATCCCCCTATTTAGCTATACTACTACTAGTATTACTACTGTAATTAGCCTATATAGCAGCTAGATTAATAACCTAGTACCTTATATATAGAGCCTTATACAGTAACTAAAGCATTACTATTACCTAGCTGCTCTCTCCCCTGCTACTAACCTGTACCCTATAATACCTTACCTAGGTCTTATATATAGCAAGATTCTAACTATTATAAGTTAGAAATTAATAGCTCTTATAGCTAAGTCCCCTATATATCTTTAATCTAGGAATAGGCAGGCTTCTATTTAGTAATAGCTCTATATTTATATCTATTAGGTCTTATAATACCTAGGAGCGCTATCCTAATAATAAAAATAATTTAGTAAATATAATAACTTTTTATAGTAGCTATCTAATAGTCTTATAGTAATTACAATAGTAATACTCTACTTAAGCCAGTTTAGGCTTAATAGCTGCTTTATAAAGTAAATAAACTAATATATTAAGCTACTTATAAAGCTAGATTATATAGTCTACTATACTATTAGTTATAATATACTTATTTAATCCCCTACTTTTATAATAGTTATTTAATTAAGCTAAAAGCAATACTACTAATGCTTACTAGTCTATAAATAGACTAATTAAAGTTTTCTAGTCTTTAATTAAGCTAGTATAACTTTTATTTATATAAATAAAAACTTGCTTTTTACTATTACTATAGTAATATATAATTAAACTTTATTTTAAATTATATACTTTTACTAATATAACTAGGTAACTTACTTTTTAGTATTTTTATAAATATATTAATTTCTTATTTACTTATAATTATCTCTTTTTACTATTATTACTATTATTACTATTATTAGTATTTAGGGTTAATTCCCTATTAATAGTTAACCCTAAATACTAATTATTGCTATTATCCTAGCAGAATATTATTCTAGAGGAATAGCCTATATACTACCCCAGATCTCTATATAATCTTACTAACCCTAAGTATTATTCTGCCAGAATGACGCCCGGACTAGAGACCAGGCCCATGCACTACCCCGGATCTCTATACAATCTCGCTAACCCCAAGTGTCATTCTGCCAGAACGACGCCCGGACTAGAGACCAGGTTTTTTTTATTAAAGTAAGTATTTTTTATTTAATAATTACTATAATTTTTTATTTATTTATTTTAATTTTATTATATAAGATTTTATATTTTAAGTATATTACTTATAATTAGTAAAAATAACTTTTTATAAGTTTAATAAATATATTAGTATTTTATAATACTTTTAAAACTTTATAAATATATTTTATATAGTCTTTTTTTATATTAAAGAAAATAAAGATATTATTTAAGTAATAAATTATAAAAATATTAAAGTACTTTTAAAGTATATTTATAATTATATATTAAAATATTATAAGTATATTAGTTAAGCTAAAAAGTATTATTAAGTATTTAAATAGTTTATATTTTATTTTAAAAGCTATTTTTTATTTATTACTTTTTTTAATTTAAATAAAATTATAAGTAAATTTAAAATCTAAAGCTATAAACTATTTTTTATTAAATAAGTAATCTTTAAGTTTAATTATAAGTAGTAGTAATATTTTATTTTTATTAGTAATTTTATTAAATTATTAGTAATTTACTATAAGTTAAAGCTTATTTACATTAAGTTTTAATATAAATATAACTAGGTATTTTACTAAAGATTTTAATAATTTAATATACCTTCTTTATAATATATTATTTAACTATTTTTTAAGTATATTAAGCTTATTTTAAGATAAGTTATAAATAAAGAAGAATTTTAGGTTTTTTTTATTTTTTAATATAATCTTAATATTATAGTTTATATATTAAGGTAGCTTTATATTAAGTTTTTTTTAAAATAGTTTTTTATAAATATAATATTAAATTAGTATATTTTTAAAGTATTTATTAAATTCCTTTTTAATAATCTATTTTATCTCTTAAAGATTATAATTTAGTTATTTAAACTATTTTTTAAAAGTTACTATTATTTATTTAATATATTTTATTTTACTTTTATAATACTTATATTATATTTCTTTTAAAATAAGTAATATTTTATTACTTTAGATTTTATTACTTTCTTTAATTAAAGTTTAAGATTTTATATTATTATTATTTAAATTATTTTTATTATTTAAAAAGTAATCTTTATAAATTACCTAGCTAGTTTTTTAATTAAATTATAAGTTATAGTATTTTAATTATAAATATTTAAGTATTAAATTATATTTACTAATAGAAATATATAATAGTTAAGGTTTCTAAATAAGTAAACTAGTCTATACTAGGTTTATATTTATAGAATGCGTAAGGCATTATACTAAGCATATTAGGGTATTATATCTCTTAATAGTTAATAATATAAGTTAGGCTTATTAAGGTAAAGAAGTCTTATTAATAGCTAGTAAGCTAAGTTCTATCTACTGCTAAATAATTATATATATATATTAAATAATATATAAGTTAAATAGAGTTAGTTTAATTCTATTTATCTTATTATATAAGTTAAACGGGGTCAGTTTAACTTTATTTATAATAGTTAGTTCTATAAGTTAAATAGTATATATTTAATTTATATAGGGTAAGTAGTTTCGATTAGGAGGAAAAAGGTAGGTATATCTGTATATATATTATAATATATTAGATTATAATAAAATAATATTAAAGTTAATTCCTTAATTTTTTCTATTTATAAATACCTTAAGGTAATTAATCTTATAAGTTATCTATTTATTATTATAATTATAAGTCCTTTTTTCTTTATTTATTATAGTATAAGGTTTTTCTTTATCTTTCTATAGTAGCTTAAGGTTATTTACTATTTTAAAAGAAATATAATTTATATTAACTTTACTATTTATAAGTATACTTAGCTATTTACTTTTAATTTTAACTTTTAGTTTAAGGCAAGTCTATTAACTATTTTTTATAGTTATTTTTAAAGCTTTTATAAGAAGTTTATTTCCCTTTATTCTATTATTTATCTAGTATTTTATTATAAATAGTATTATTTTTTTCTTATTTAAGGATAATTATAGCTATATTTACTATTATAATAATTAATATTATCTAAGTATTAATAAGTTAATTTATTTTAATATTTAGCTTTTATTTACTTAATTTATTTATTTAATATAATATTTTTACTAGTTACTTATATTAATTTTTCTTTATTTAAGGTTTTACTT
This sequence comes from Fusarium musae, assembly GCF_019915245.1. NCBI lineage: Eukaryota > Fungi > Ascomycota > Sordariomycetes > Hypocreales > Nectriaceae > Fusarium > Fusarium musae. The sequence goes on along the minus strand of NC_058392.1, from coordinate 4,161,630 downwards.
TATACTTTTTTTAACTAATTAATTTTTATAATAATTTTATACAGTTTTTTATTTAAAGCTTTTTCCTTTTAATCTTTTTTATTATAAACTTTTAGTCTTTATTAAGCTATATAATAAAAGTTTTAAATATAGTTTAAGGCTTATTTTTCTACTTTAAGGTTTATTATAAATTTTATTACTTAAGTTTCCTTATACTTTTTAGTAAATTAATATCTTAAGGTATTAATTATAAAGTAAGGTTTTTATTTTTTATATTCCTTAATTTATATTAGAAAATAGTTATTTATTTCTTTTTCTTACTTATACTATTAGTAATAGTATTATATATAAAATATCTATAATATTTACTAATAGTTTAGGTAGTCTAGGTATCTTTAAAAGTTTACTTTTATTTATATTTATTTTTTTAAAGTAATTAAGTCTTTTATTTTACTCTTTATATATAATTAAATATAGATATTATTATCTTACTTTATAATAGCTTTTTATTTTATAAGTTTAATATACTTAAGTACTTTACTATATTATATATAATTTCCTTTTTTATTATATTATAGTTTAATATTTATATTTTAGATAGTATAATTTACTTATCTTTTAATTTTTATAGCTTTTAAATCTTAGACTATTTTTAAGGCTAATATATAGTTTAGATTATTATAATATTAGTTTAGTCTTTATAAAGTAATTTTTACTAAAATTTTATTTATTACTATATAAAAATTAGTTTTATTTATTATTCTTTTTAAGGATTACTTTAATACTTATTTTATATCTAGGTTATAGGTTTAAGTATTTAGTTTATTATCTAAGTTAGGGTTAATTTCCTTTCTTTTTTTAACTATATAAATAGTATATCTTTATTTAATATATTATTATTTTAGCTTAAGAACTAGGTTTTATTTAAGTTTAATTTTTTTATTTTATTTTACTTTTTTTTTTTTATTATTTTTATTACTTACTTTCTTTTTTTTTAAATTCTAGATCTTCTTATTTATTTATATTATATTCTCTTTTTTTAATTTTCCTTTCTTTTAGTATTTAAGTTATATATTATAAGTTAATTAATAAGTAGCTTAGTTTAAGTTATTATTTTTCTATAATATCTAGATAGTATTATTTATATATCTATTATTTATTAAAAAATAAGTTATATATAATAGTACTTAAGTTTAAGTTTTATATATAAAGTATTTTTTATATATTATATCTATCTTTTTTTATTATATTAATAAAGTAAGTTACTATTTATAGTTTTTTTTTTTACTAATACTATTAATATATTTTTTACTTTTAAGTATAGGTTTATATTTCTAGTTAGTTTTAATAAGGTTTTTATATTCCTAATTATAGTATCTTTTCTTACTATAATTTTAATAAGTAATTTTAGATTTATCTTTTTTAATTACTTTAATAGTTATAGGTCTTAATTTAGTCTTATATAAAGTATTATAGTTTTATTATCTCTTTTAGTTAATATTATAATAAAGTTTATTTTTTTATTATCTTTAATTATTTTAAGTATTATAAATCTTTTATTAAAATTATATATTATTAATATAAATAGCTTATTTAATATAGTTAACTAGTGTTTTAGGTTTTTTTTTTTTTATAAAGTTTTACTTAAATAGATTTCTTAAGTCTATTAAAGAATAGTAATATAAGTAGTTCTTAGTTTTAGCCTAGCTTAGTAACTAGTTAAAGGAACTTAGTTTTATACTTAAATACTAATTTAGTTTATTTAAGAATTTTAATTTTTTATTTTACCTAGCTTTTTTTATTAACTAATTTAAAGGCTTATTATAAGGCTTTTTTAAAAGCTAAGTAGCTTTTATAAATTTAAAATATTTATAGTAATAGTTTATATTTAAGTTTAGTAATTATATCTTTTAATATAAGTTAAAATTACTAAGCTATATTTCTTTTAAGTTATCTTAAAGTATATATAACTCTATTACTATTTTTATTAAACTAGTTTAAAAAGTAGCTTATAAAGGCTTAATACTAAATAAGAAATATAAATAGTTTTACTAGGTTTTTATTAAAAAGTTTAAGTATATTTAATTTAAAGATTTTACTTACTTTTTTACTATTAGTAATTATAGTAATAAGTTAATATATTTCTTAAATAATATTTTACTAGTTAGTAGCTTGCTAGGCCTATAGTTAAGTTACTTTAGTAAATACTTATTAAAGATTATCTATTTTAATATTTATATTAGTTATTTACTAATATAGCTATTTAATATTAAAGTTAATACTACTATTAAAGTTATTATTTATATTTATATCCTATAAAGTAAAAGGTATATTATTATTAAATATAATATATTACTAAGTAAGGTTAATATTAGTAGTTATTATATTTATATTACTTAATATTATATAATATAGTCTAAATAAGAGCTATTAATATATAATAGTTAAGTCTAATTATATTAAATTAAGCTATATTTAAGTTTATTATTAGCAGATTATATAAAGTATAATATTAAATATTATTAAAGTATTATATCTTTAAATAATAAATTTAATATATATTAAACTTAATTAATATAAAAAAGTTTTATTAATAGCTAATAAGCTAGAATCTATAAAAGTACTAAATAAGTGTTTTTATATATTAGCTATATAATATATTAGTATATTAAAGTTTAAAGACTGCGATATTTAGTATTAATCCTAGATTATAATAGTAAGTTTTTAATTTTAGTATAATTAGTATATTTATTATAAACTAAAATAGAAGTTATTAGTCTTTTAATAATTAGTAAGGAAATTATAAGTAATATATAATATATCTACTAGAGTTATAATACTTTATATATAAAATTTTAATAAATACTTACCTTTATCTTTATTAGTATATTTTTAGTTTTAGTAAAAATAGTTAATAGATATTACTAGAGACTGTTGCTAGATTGTTATAAAGGATATCCCTATATCGGAAGTCTGTTTCTTTATTATAGGAAATCCAGAACTTAGCACCCTCGACTTTGCCTTTAGCCCAGTGCTGAGCGATATTGTTTATAATCTCAAGAGCATGATTAAATTTATAGTCCGATCCAGGGCCATAAGCAGTTTATATAATAACGAAGCCCTATCTCAGGGGCCTGTGACTGTCTAGAAGAGATAATATTGTGTCTAGTCGCCGGATAACGCTACGGTTATATTGAGGATCTCCTTGAAAGCGAGCCTTCCGAAATATATCATCATTGATCCAGGAAGGATAGTCGTTCTTTTTTAATACTGGTTCGGCCATCGTATATAAAGGTATTGAATATAAAGTCTTCACAGCGGGGAAGAAAAGAGGAGAAGGACACGTGGAAAAAAACGAAAATAACACAGGTTCGGATAAATCCACTCTTGCTTACATAGACAACTAGTAAGCAAATCTTCCTCTTGATTGCCTCATGCAAGAGAAATTAAATCATCCTGTCCAGCCTTCATGTGCATTGTACAAATATACGACCACCACGGGATTGTCCAAACAAGCCAAGCCGCAAGCCAGATATATCCGATACATCTCGCCACAATCGAACTCTTGACCAGCCCAATCCGATTATTCAAGCTTTGCACCAGGTCTTCAACCATAATACCGACTGCCTGGAACGTGAAGAACATTATAGCAGAAGATTCTTTCAGAGGGATTCCAATAGTAAGATCAGGTGCTAAATGGATTAATCCAGATATGTAAAATACAACTAAGTTCTTGGTGTAGCGGGTAATTGGCGAATGCTTGGGGAGGTGCAGCAAGTTGTATGCAACCCAATCGGCGTGATCCGTAAGGAAACATCTCCAGGTTTGATGCCATGAAATGCTACAAAGAGGGTCAGGACTTTTGTGAGATATATAATGGAACGGAACTTACCCCCACCACCGGCGCACACTATAAGCCTCTGTAAAGGAGCCAAACCAAGAAGGCCACATGACAGGTTCACTCAGACCCGAGCCCACTAACACGACAGCGATTACGTTGTAGCAGATCTCGCTAGTAGTTCCGATTCCAGAGAGCCATGTGACAGTTGAAATGGCTCTTTGAAGAAGTTCGTATGGTCTCACATCGCTCAACCGCGAGAAGAATCTAACTTTGTTACTGGAAAGAGAGTCGCGAGCTGGCTCGGGCTGGAGACCTATAATGGACATATAGGCAATGGAGGCGACGATGACACCAACGCGGGTCAATAAAAACCGACCCCGTGATGGAATATAACTTGGATCTTTGGAGGAGAATGGGGGTGTGTTTCGGGCTGGTCTGGATGTCTTGATGCGGCGCAGATTCCACTGCATGGCGAGAGCCCATGTGAGACGGCTAATGAATGAGCCATTGCCAGAAGCATCATTGCCGACGAAAACGGACTTGGGTGTGGTATTTTGCTGTCCCTCCTCTTTCAGGGTCTTGTACTCGGCCTTTGACAGACGGAGCAATGAGTTGCCATTGAATGCCTGAACCCAAGAGAATGTTACGAGAAGGCATCGAATACTCGCGTTATCCGATACGGCAGAAGCGGTGCGATCACCAATAAACGTCAATAGAAATATCAAGATAGAGGCAGCTCGACGGATCCAAGATTGATCCTTGGTCGTGAAGCCCAGGGTAGCAGTACATAGGAAGTGAGCGGCTATAAAAGAGCCAAGTGAGAGGCCGGGCGAGGGTTGAGTTATGAGAAAAGACATGGTGATTGGGAGTCGTCGATTATGATGATGAGGGCATTGAACTCTTTATTTCCCAATAGCATGTTATATATGAATAACTACAATTACGTCTCGTTAGCGGATAGTTATTGGTAGTCTGATGCGGAAGTTTTCCCTTGTCTACCGTTCAATGTTGTAAATGAAAAACAGACGAGTACTTGCTTCAAAATCGTCGGTCTAACATGTCGGTGGCCGAGAGGGTGAAGGGTTCGGGCCGCTGCTGGTTTCTAAAACCTTACCCCGAATAGACTTAACTATGAAAGCGTTGCATTAGCGGCTTACCATGTACTACTTCGTGTCGCTTTCAAAAGACATCTTCAATTGTAACATCCTGTTAGACAAGGCATTCAATTATCGCAGACAATATCTGTATTACGACTAGGATGACCTTGGAAGGTGAAAACGAAAAGGCCAAAAGTGCGGCTACCCAAGAATGCCCCTCAACAGAGGAAAGTAACGCGGCTCTTGGAAACGATGACCCAAGCACTCCGAGGACGGACTATCCCAGTGGCCTCCGCCTCACGTCTCTTATCGTCGGGCTCTGTCTCGCTGTACTTCTAGTCGCTCTCGTGAGTATTGTCGTCGACGCAGAATTTATGCCGTGTCTAATCATAGAATTTACAGGACAACACAATCATTGCGACTGCGATACCTCGAATTTCCGATGACTTCAAGTCTCTCAACGACATAGGATGGTACGGTTCGTCCTACCTCCTAACAACATGCGCTTTCCAACTCTTTTTCGGGAAACTATACACTTTGTTCGACATAAAGTGGGTTTTCATTATGGCAATGGCCATTTTTGAGGTTGGCTCCGCCATTTGCGGAGCTGCGCCGACGTCTGAGGCGCTTATCGTTGGACGTGCCATCGCGGGATTTGGATCTGCTGGCATATTCCAAGGGGCCTTCATCATTATCGCTTATTCTGTTCCACTGGACAAAAGGCCCATGTGTATGTGACTTTTGCTTGCGTGGTGATATTATTCTAACTAGGATTTGCAGACAATGGCATGTTTGGATCTGTTTATGGCGTTGCATCTGTTATTGGGCCACTGCTGGGAGGGGCATTCGTTGACCACGTCACTTGGCGATGGTGGTAAGTTTTATTCGCAAGACAAGGCTGCAGAAAGTTAACTAGCTAAAGCTTCTATATCAACCTACCCGTAGGTGCTGTCGCCATGGTTACCGCTATATTTGCTGTTCGTATCCCCAAGCAAAAGAACCCTTGTAAAGGAACCTCCTGGATATTTTATTTGAACGAGCTGGATCCCATTGGCACTGTTTGTTTTCTTCCCGGTGTGGTATGTCTATTGCTTGCTCTGCAATGGGGAGGAACGCAGTATTCCTGGAGTTCTGGCAAGGTCATAGGTCCACTTGTCCTTGGCGTTGTCCTCCTCGCTGCCTTTTTTGTTGTCCAGGTGTGGAAGGCAGACAAGGCTACAATACCGCCTCGAATATTTCGCCAAAGGACTGTTGTGTCTGCGTGTATCTTCACTCTCCTGCTGAACGCTGCATATTTCGCCATCGTTTTTTACATACCTATTTGGTTCCAGGCTATCAAGGGCGTTTCTGCTGTTAAGTCAGGAATCATGTGTCTCCCCATGATTCTCTCAGTGGTCATTTTCTCGCTTGTGGCAGGGGGAGGAGTCACCGTTATCGGGCATTATGTACCCTTCGCTTACGCAAGCTGTATCTTGACCACTATTGGAGCAGGTCTCATCACAACCTTCGACACGGACACCGGCCATCCGAAATGGATTGGATATCAATTTTTGTTTGGGGCAGGAGTTGGTTGCGGTATCCAACTGGGCATCATCGCGTCCCAGGTCATTTTAGAGGAAGCTGATATTGCTATTGGAACTGCCATTATCACATTCTGCCAGATGCTGGGAGGTGCAATATCTGTATCAGCTGCTCAAAGTATCTTTGGCAATCTCCTTTGGAATAAGGTTTCACAAACGGTAGGAGGAAGTTCAAATATCATAACGCATGTTGGGGCGACCGATTTGAAGGACGCCATTGATCCTCGGTTCTATGACAGAGTTCTGGGGGCATATAACAATGCACTCACAGAAACGTGGTATGTCTCGGTAGCCCTTGCTGCACTATCGACTGTTGGAGTTATTGGTATGGAATGGAAGAGTGTTAAGAAGTCTGCCGCAGCTATGTAGTATGTCCAAGCCGTACAGCCAAGTCTTTCTACCAGTCTATGGCCGAGGTTGGATGTTCCTGGCATTCAAGTGCTTTTCAAAGGTAGTGATAGAGAATGTCACAAAGCCCGCTTTAGGATTCACGCAACTGTGAACAAGAGCACAATTAATAGTTATTTCAGTATATAGATATGTAATATAGACCAGAGTTATCATCGTAAGGCAGGTAGCAATTGCCTCTATTAGCCTGGCTATGAATGTTGACCTTGTACTTATCTATGTCAGCTATAATGCCCCTGTCATCAGATCAGGTCCCAGCTTCTATTTTGCAGTTGAGACATGTGGCTGAGAGCTTATTTCGGTAGAGAGAACCTAGTCCCAGCTTCGGTCACCGAAGTTCAAGTGTGGTACGACATTTAGGACTGATTGCAAAACGAAGTGTCTGCATTCAAACTAGCTTCTAGCTGGGCGATTCTCGTGTCAACAGATATGGTAATTGCAGTCGAATTCCGCCACAGGCTCCCCAGGTCACGACGCAGCCACAACTTTCCAACGCCGAATAACGCCAATTATCGTCTGGGGAGCCGATTGGCCCATTTAGATCCCATTTATGACTAAACTGTCCATACCATTGCCTGCCTCTATACTTGTTACGCGAGGTGGCGTAGCCTATCAAGGTGCTCTCCTATAGCCTTTACTGGACTTGGTGGGGAGAATGAGTCCGAGGGCCAGAAAAAGTGTCCGGACCGATGGTTCTGCAGAGAACATAAAAGGCAATGGTCCATTTAAATTTACTGCAGATCATTACTCTTTTGCCCTCTCTCAAGTCTGCTGATCTGGTGTCGATCAATCATTACACGTCACATCACCATGATACCCTCCATCATCCTCTTCCCAATCTTGGGTGTCCTTGCTTCTGCGCAAACAACAACTCTTAATGTTCTCTTCCCTGTTGAGGGTATCAAGTCAGTCTACGGTACCGTAGTGGCAGCAAGTCCCCAAGTCACCACATTCGCCCTTCACTGCGGCGAAAAGGTCGACAATGTCCAATGCGAAATCATCGGCACCCAGACCGTGGTGGTTGGGCCAGAAACCTTGTCCATCAACTACTCGTTTGATGGTAACGACAAGGTTTCTTATTTGTAAGCCAATCTACTAAATAACGTCTAGTCAACCAAACTGACCTTGCATGCTTAGTTCTGAGGATCTGAACTGCAAGATCAAGACGGCCGAGGCCAGCTGCCACATCTGGATCCAGACCGAGAACTCAGCTGGTGAAAAGGTTACCACGTCCTTGTCCAATTTCGAAATGAACACCAAAACCCGCCTGATGCCCGCTATTATCACTGAAGGAGCTGAAAAGCTCCAAGCCACAGAGGTCACCGCGACTCCCACGCCAGGTGCCATGACATCCACTGCTACAAGTCACTCAAACGAGACGCACGAGGCTTCTGGGACCTCCTCAATGCCCAAGCCTACTACGTCCACAGCTACAGGTGATGCCGCTCCGGGCATGTCACTCCATGTTGGAGTGGTCGGGCTTGCCGCTGTTGCTCTAGCCTTCCTGATTATGTAGTTTAGTGATTGGATGATACATACTAGGGTACTGAATGATTGTTGAAGAGGTAATGCATTTTTTTCTCTGTAGATAGATCTGTTATATGAGTAGAATTCTCGAGTTTAGTTAGTATAGCTATATATAATTGAAACTAGTTGCTAAAACCCTGAGAACTCCTTGATGTTCCCATTCTAGTCAGTATATCCTTTTGCTCTGATGTCCATACTTCCTCTATCTCATCAGATAACACAGGCACCTGACCTTTTAGTTCCCTTGACACAGCTTCCACCTCACCCAGAACCCTGATTATGTTACCGCCAAGTACTTGTGTAATGACATCCTCTGAGAGCTCACGGTCTAGAAGCTTCCCAACAAGTTGCGGGTATCTGGACACATCATCCAGATCTTTTGGACCTTGTAGCATACCATCAAAATCGGAGCCAATGCCAACATGCTTAAAGCCTATCCTTTGACCTGCGTATATAATATGATCAATAACCTGATCGACCACAGCTCCCTGAACTCCGTTGGCGTTGACGAGGTTAGGGAGAAAACAGATCATTATAAGGCCATTGTTTGTCTTCAGAAGATCTAGGACCTCATCTGTGACGTTGCGAGGACTGGGTAGTAGTGAATTACTGATTTGGTGAGACTCTTTGTTCTTTAACACTTCAGTAGATGAGGACTTACCAAGAGGAATGAGAGAAAATGACTGGGGCTTGAGAGACACCCAAGACTTGTTTCTGAGTGTCTGTAGTTGTGTGCGATAAGTCGACTATCCTGCGAGGGTGAATATTAGCAGGCATAACACGAAAGGCACTCTCGACAACTCACATGCCGATACGGTTCATCTCACGTATCATTTCCAGGCCGTGGCTAGATAAACCCCCATTTTTATTCTTTCCGTTCTGAGATAGCGTTAGCCAAGTCATTAAACCGACCTCAAATACTTACCGAGGAATCAGCATATAGATTATCATCATCATGACAGAGAGTGATGTATCTGACACCCAGTTTGTGAAACAGTCTCACAACAGAGGAACTGTCAGCAATCTGATGTAGGCCTTCAACACCGATCAAACTAGCAATCCTTCCTGATTTGAAAATTGTTTCGATGTCCTTTGACGAGTTTACTGCTCCGAAATACTCAGAAAAGGTCTCAACGAGTAAGTGAATAGTGTCAATCTGCTGTAAAGTCTTCATCAGACACTCAAGCTTGCCGAGTGCATGGTTGGTTTTTGGACTAAGAGGAGTCAGAACAGGCACGGTAAGATCAGAATTTGGAGCTAACGAACATTGGGACGAAGGCGCTCCAAAATTGTCCACCAACGAGGCCTTTTCTCAGTCGAGTTAAATCTGTTTGGCCGATAGGCATCTTATGAATCCCAGGAGAGAAAAGTTCAAAGTTGTTTCGAAACCATCCCCGGATGATGTAAGGAAAGTCATTGTGTCCATCTTTGTTCCTCGTGAGTGACGGAGTATGATGGCAACTGTTTTACTAACCGATTAATGGGACTCTTTTCAGCAGGGCATGGGCCTGCGACAAGGATTCATCAGGTGTTGGAGCCATGTTTTATCAAGTAAAATCATTGACAAGCTTGAACAGAACTGGGTAGCGCTGAGCCATGATTAAGTAGTTCCGACTAGATTCCTTCCACCATTCCGACCCCAGATACGGCTATGTATGGTATCGTAGTAGAGCCACATAGTGATAAAAACTAATCTAACCAATTCCCCAACCCAGGGCTTTGCGTTGCCATGCGAATCAGGTCTCTGCTTCACCCTCTTCATCATGCCATTGAGTATAGGCATCCAAAAACCGATCAAGAGCGAGGCGCCGAACTCTTCGTACTTGGAAAGACTTTTGTGATACGCGGGTAAACCACGTAGATAGTCTTGGTACGAGGATGGCAGGCCGGATTCTTGGGCCCCCTGAATCAATAACCCCTGTTAGAGTCAGATCATAAGTATCCATAGCGTAGGTCCGCAATGCCTACCATGTACCGAACGCTCGGAAGGGCTTCGGGCCGGAATGGAAATCTCGCCATCAAGGTCCGCACCGGAATCTCCTCACAAGTCGCCGCCCGCGCCGTAAACCCAGTTGAACAGGTACGAGCTATCAGCTCCATTTCGACATAGGCGACACCCGCCCCTTCGGAGACTATGAGCCGATGGTATTCTTCCCGTGAAAGCAAGTATGCCATTCCGTGTACTGACGGTGTCGCTTCTGCATCGTCGGCCGGAGTCCTCTCTCGAATGCCAGCCATGGCGGGTTCCAGGTACGGGACACCGAACACGTCGAAGCAAAGTACATGGGAGGGCACAAAGACAGGCCGAGAGTCTCTTGGGCTTAGCTGCCTTCGCTTCAGCGTTGTGCTGGTCATGTTGGAGCCGAAAGCAAAATACCAAACCATGTCGCTGTCATGCATTGTGAAAAGTCGGGATTTGGAGAGGCAGATGGTTAGTGCTGCCGAGATAGTGCTGGCCTGGATTCCTAAATATTGTGAGTAGGTTGGACAGAGTCGATAATTCGGCCCGCGTGAATTTTTTAGTGACCCGAATATCGTAGTTGGCACTGCGTTTAGTCTTATGTGTTGTCCTTGCCCTCACTTCCTCACAATCATTAGAAAGCAGCACTCAAACTTTGAGCCTCATTCCACGTCTTCGCGATGGGCATAGTACAGCATTTGACTAGCCAAGCTGCAAAGCTGCAACATTTACCCTTTCATTACGGGATTGCCTTGCTACTGGCACTGACCTATGGTCTTTGTCGCATGGTCCGACCGAAAAAGAAGCATAATTTGCCAGTGTTTAGACTACGAGACAATAATGTGCTGGCTGTTCTTACCGAAGCGTACAAACAGGTCCGTCATTCAGTTCCCGGCCCTATTCTCAGTTTGAGAGCTGATTCGCTTTTGTAGTACCCGACTTCACCTTTTATGCTCGAATTGCCAGGGATGGAAATGGCTGTTCTGCCACCCGCCGATGTAGACACCATTCGTGGGCTCCCCGAGTCAGTTGTGTCAATCAAGTAAGTCGACCGATGGTAGCTGGCTGTTCAATCAACTGACAGCATTTAGGAAACACCATTATGATGTTTTTCTCGGCGAATATACCTACATGGGTACCAAGTCAGACGAATTCGACTCAGCAATGCGCAACGTTCTCACTCGCAACACCCCGGCCGTTCTCGAGTCCTTCACCGATGAGGTCGAATATGCAATTTTCAACACAATCGGCCCGTGTAAAGACTGGACGCCAATTGTTGCTCGCAAGGCCATGTGCAAAGTCGCCTCTCTTATGTCTGGAAGGGCATTCGTGGGACTTCCACTAAGTCGTGAACCAGACTGGGTCGAAGCCAATGTCAATTATACAGCCGATGTCTCCAAGGCTTGGATGATTCTCAAGATGATCCCTCAGCCTATCCGGTTTTTCGTTGCCCCATTTCTCCCTCAGGTACGAAGCTTGAAGCGTCAGCGGAAGAATAATGAGGCGAAACTGGCACCACTTCTGCGAGAGAAACAGGACTCGTCTTCTGCTACTTCCGCCAGCAAGGAGAAACCTGTTGGAGGAGATTTGCTCGACTGGTTCATTTCTCAGTACAAAACGACCCCAACGGTTCAGGAGCTTGGCAGAGATCAACTGCTAGCAACTTTTGCTTCAATCTACAATTTATCCAACGCCTTGACCTACATCGCCTTTGACCTAGCTGCCACTCCCGAGGAAGATGTAGAAGAGATGCGAAAGGAGTTGACCGAAGTTCTTGGAGAAGATGGCGTGATTGATAAGAACTCGTTGGCCAAACTGAAAAAGCTAGATAGCTTTGCCAAGGAGTCGCAGCGCCTTTGTCCTCCGTCACTAGGTACCTTGAGCAAAGACATCGTCCCGCTTCATGTTTCGCCGTACTAATCGCAGCACAGTCAATATTCCCCGTATCGTCACGAGCCCTGAAGGACTCAAGACATCTACCGGGGACGTTCTTCCTACGGGAACACGCATGACCATCATGAGCCACTTCATCAACCACGACCCTAAAGTATATCCCGATCCAGAGAAATTTGATCCGTTCCGCTTCTCTAGACTTCGCCAAGTTCCAGGGAACGAGACTAAATACCAGCACGCATCAACAGGTCTTGACAACATCAATTTCGGGCACGGTATTTGGGCATGTCCTGGTCGGTTCTTTGCCAGCGCTCAGATTAAGGTGGTGCTTGCGCATCTACTCAAGAACTATCATGTTAACCTCAAGAAGGGCACTGATAAGCCAGGGCAAATTCATTATGGCTTGGCTATCTTGCCTGATGCACAGGCTGAGATCATGTTTAAGTCGCGGAAATAACATCAGCTAGCCAGTGCAGTACAATGTTAGTGATGTCTTTCAATACGATCTATAAATAGAATATTTATTCTCTACGTATTTGGTCATGTGGCAAAAAGATAACTATTGGAAAGTGCACCAATTCTTTTCATTAGCTATAAGTTGTGGTTTTGTATCCCAAAGATTACAAGATATAGTCAAGCCAAGTCAAGCAACAGAACCCTGGTTTAGTAGTCGCTTACAATGGACACTCGATTGGGATCTGAGGTAGTTTCTCAGCCCGATAGACCCAGATCAATTGCTACACAAAAATGTGTTCAGACTCGGCATTACGAGTAATACTCATTCAGACTTCGAGGTTCTTCTTGCGGCAACCTTGATAGCTCTAATCGTAAAGATCCTTTCGAAGGTCTATCATTGGTGGCTTCCAACGGGGGATGCCAGAGGTTGGTCAGGCCACCAGGGTTCTCGGCTTTTCGCAAGTTGTTTTCGTAAAGCGGGCCGAAGCGTTCCATCCACTTTGCAGATGCCGAACAGCACTCCAAAACCGGAAAGAATCATTGCTTGCTAAGTTCTCTCAACTGATTTAAGCTCTTTATCACAAGTTTCAACTGTAAATAACACATCCAGCTCCTAACTTCGACGCTTGCGTTGATTCAACACGAAAGATATATCGACAGCGTGAGCAGGGAACAAACGCTTTGCATGACTGTTGAGTGGATCATTAACCCTAGCGCTTTATCTGCATCAATCAACTGATACGAATTACTTATTTGGTATCATTTACTTTCGGTCAACCTTGCTGACGAGCCCCTGTTACACAATGACCCAGTCCACGTTCAGCTTCAATATTGCCTTCACTCAATCCGTGAACCCACCAGATCAGACCGTTGTTCTCAGTGCGACGGAACTTTGGTATGGGATTCGACGAGGCGGCCGCAACCCCCACGACTTTGCACCGTACGTAGCCTCTTGCGAGGTTTTATCTGGCACACAGAACGAGTTTTGTCGCAAGCTCACCCTTGCCGATGGTGCGGTCCACACAGCAGCTGGTGAGGATCTGATCCAGGATGTAATCATCGCCCCGCCGCTTCATGTAAGTGCGACCCCACATTCTGTGATATTGATGGATGTCGGCTCACACCATCTAGGTTCAAGCAAAGACAGTCACAACAGGCGCCACAAGTACCTTCCTACTGTCTCACGGCACAGCAGCGAAAGAGGACAATGAGCGACCTGAGCTGTTCCTGACAGCTATGTATGAGCTGAAACTCGACAATGTTAAGCCTGGGACACAGGCTGCTAAGGACATAGAGTTCAATTATACAGCTCTGGCTAGAGGAGCCTGTGATAACGCCGTCAGAGATATTCGCAAGTGGAAGACTGAAGGAAAGCTAGCTGCCTGGCAGAGAGAAGCCGAACAAGATGGGGCGGGGGTCTCTAACAAGGGCGAGATACTGCCGTACAAGGATTAGTTAGCATGCATGCCTGTGTTGGTGCTAGCTACCCTGCAGGTTATTGGGTAAAAGCCAATACAAGGAATTGACACAGTCTACAAGGATTTTATTAATGAACACAATGTCAGAGAAGTGGGTATTGGTTGGAGAATCTAGCCCATTGCGTGAGCGGATACGTTCTGAGAGATAATTAACAACCATGAATTTATGCTTGCTTGATACTACCATTGGTTTGAGTCGGTGGAGAGTGCGCTATTTCCGACTGATTTTCGTTCAGCGACTATAAGCTAGACTCGGCTGGGCTAACTGATGCGACCCTGATGGCCATGCTAAAAGCTTATGCACAACTCTGAAACGCTTGGGATTATGTACAATAGTTAGTCTCTGCTATCCTTTGGAACATTTGCTTGGTTTAACTGGGCTCGTGGGGGCTCGTCTCCCTTTACAAAGCAAGCTTAAATCTTTGGAATCCACAAGATCTCGTTGGTAGCCCATCGTTATCGACATAGTCAAGCCACTCATAAATGAACCAGGGACACCAAGAATAAAGTCCCCCACTGACAACCAAGCCAATTGCACCCATGCTGATCGTATTTGATAGAGCACATAAGGAGTAGTGCCGATGTCACCATTCTCAGCCGCTTTGACATCACGGTGCCATGTCTGAACAACAGAGGGAAAAGCCTGCTCGATTAAGAGCTGCGTGCACTGAATGCCATAGTGCCAAGGTATGACAGAACCAACAAGCTGGAGTGGCTGGGAACCGACAAGGCTGACAAGCATGCACGCACATCAGGTCCGGTGCAGTGGAGAAAAGACAGGCTGCGCTCGATGTCGACAAGCGGGACTCAGGTGCTGCTACAAAGTCTCCATGGTTGGAAGGATGTCACGCAAGAATAAGCAAATGTCGCAAATCACAGAAGGAAACCAAGGGCCTTCACAACAAAATGTGAACCAACAACGATCACGGCATAACTCTACCAGCGTTGAGTTGCCACAATCCGCTCTGGCATCACCTTTGAGCAATCCTGCAAATTTTGAAGTTTTTGATTGCTTCAGTGCTGGTACTGGCAGTGCTACTGATGCTGGGCTTTACGGCGATTCGACTACTGATGCCAACAGGTCAAATTACTTCCAATCAGGTCTGAACTTTGACTTCAATATGGATCACATGGCACTCGACATAATAGACATGGACGGTGATTCAACCATACATGCAAGCGGGGGACTACCGCTACAGCAATTTCCTCCTAGCCCCGAATGTTCGAGTTCCTCAGTAGCTGCATGCATGGCATCTGCCACAAGAAAGATTCAGTTCGACAGTCGCCAATTTCCTCATGTTGCAGCACTGTCCAAGATCATACTCATACTCGAACACCACGTCCGATCCAAAACGCATTCCATCGACGAGATTCTGCGCGTTAACAAAGCATGCTTGACAGATCTAGCCACTATAATGGACCAGGAGGAGTACAAAGCTTGCCGTAGCTGTTGTATGACTGTGTGTTCAGTGCTGGATCTCATACTGGTGCTTTTTGAAGACATGGTTCAAGACCAGGCATGGAGTCACCGACGAAACTCAGCAACGGCGTCACCGGTTCTTCAGTTTGGTGTGTTTGAGCTAGACCCTGAAGAGCAGATCTCGATGGCAAAAAGGATACTGCATAAGGAGGTTCAGCGAGCTTTGAAGATCGTTCATGAATTCTCCAAGGATGTTCATGGAACTGGAGCTGACAGTCAGAAAAAGCTTGTGGCCCAGATGTGCGCGATGTTGATAACTAGGGGTGAACACCTTACTAAAAGTCTAGACAGCGGATCTACTTAGTGGTGAATATATATTTGTATAATCTAGTTAAGCCAAAACGAGATACGAAAAGCATACCGTACTGTGCCTATGCAATGAACCACGCCAGCCAGCTCCCGCAGATTAAGCTTCAGTCACTTTCATCTTGAGTAACTACAGAGTGATTACCTTCCTTCTCCTCGTACTTCATGATATCCGCAATTCTATTCAAAGCATCAAGTAATCTATCCTTCGGGACTGCAACCGTCATTCTAACCCAGCCGTAGTAGTTGAGATTGCCAGAAAATCCCTTCCAGCCTCCAAAGCCGCGAAGCCTTGAGACCATGACCCCAGCGTGTTTCAGCCTTTCTAGTCCCTCATTTTCTTCTTCGAGAGTCTCGGCATCCTTGACCAACTTCACCGTGACGTAAGGACCAGCTTGTGGATATATGAACGGAGCTCCCCATTGGTGGAATCGTGCTATAGCAGTTTTCTGAGCTCCTTCAAGACGCGTTGCTGCCTTTTCAAGGAGATCTGGTAGCTCTTTTGATTTAAGAAGATGGGTTGCTGCGATGGAGGATAGACAGGACGTGTGAATGGTTGAAAGTATATAAACCGAAGCTAGCAAAGCTCTACAGAGAGGATCTTGGTTTATGAGGAATCCCTTTTCAATATGTCAGTCAATAAAATATTTGTAGTATTGTCAGCCTTACCAGACGCAAGCCACTTGAACCAAAGTCCTTACTGAAGCTCCATATAATATGAACTTTACTTGCAGGCAAGGGCACAAGCTTTTGGCACTCTAACTCAGGGCTCCCATTGGATAAGCTAAGCGCAGAGACGAAAGGCGCTCCAGCATTACCGTCATGCCGTCGCTTTCGTTGGAGGTCACTCATGGCGTACAGCTCGTCAGAGATATAATGTATTCCATTTCTTTGACAAAATTCAATCGCTTCTTTGAGATATGCTTCGTGGTAGCACTGGGCAAAAGGATTATGTGGGTTAGTCACGATAAGTGCTCGCACGCGGCTTTTGTCTGCGACATTCTCATATACCTCATTCAAGGATGAAAGTAAGGAGTCGAGAAGTATTTTGTTGTTACACCCATCAACAGGTATCTCATACTTTGTTGTGACTGGCAGTATCTTGACTTTGGCCCGGAGTCTGAAATGGAAGTCAAAACCGTCTGCATCTGGTTAGTACTTGACTCAATGATGGGACGGCTCACAAACTCCAGTACGGTGCGGGCACCAACACAATATCCCCTTCATCACAAATGCTGAATAAGAGTGAGTCAAGACATGATGTAGCTCCAGGTGTAACCACTATGTGCTCTGAGAGGACAGGACTAAGCGGCTTGAAATAAGTGTTAAAGAAGTCTGCTGCTGATGCAAGCAGCGATGCATCACCACCAAAGCCTTGAGCGTAGGATAGATGCTAATGTTGAAATTAGTTCCTTGATCAGAACGATTATAGACGGTGATACCTACATCTTCAGTCAGATGCCTCTGAATAGCCTCCTTGTAAAGACGTTGAAGCTCAGGCCTGATTAGCCAGTTCTCGGCTGTAGCAAGATCTATCTTATCGGAACACCTGTTGTCAAGAGTTGATGAAACTGTTGGCAAAATAGCTTTTACAGTATCTCTTATCTGAGAAGAGAGAACCTCAGTTAGTGTCATAATTAAAATCAAATATTATAAGAAAATAATATTTTTAAATCAACTATAAGATACTGTAATATTACTAGAAGTATATTATAATTAAAATCTATATAAAATCTATTAATATCTCTATATTAAAGGAATTCTCACTTTAAAGCTTTAATATATCTGGCTACACTTTCCAGTCGGTATGTTTCGCTAAGTCTCCGGCCGGTATGCTTCGCTAAGTCTCCGGCCGGTATGCTTCGCTAAGTCTCCGGCCGGTATGTCCCCGCTAAGTTTCGGGCCGTATACAGAGTAAAATTGTCCATTTTGCATTGCCTAAGCCCTCAAGGTTCGCAACATCTTTAACAGGGGTAGTGGTTTCTCTAGAGGTAGGGTAATGTTAACCTCAATACAGATAGCTAACACAGAGTAATTATTATTATGTCTACTAAAAGGGACAGAGATTTAAGAACTGATTAGTTTAAAGATTAGATTAATGATACTAATTCTATAGGCAATAGCTGTAGAACTTGTAGTAATGTATTTTCGGTAAGTTAAAGAAACTATTGTTAATCAAGTAAATATAACTTAAGGCTATATTAACTGTTTACTGAAAAATCCGATCTAAGTCCATCTCGCTCTCCACTAGTATTTTCAATGTAACCTCGACCCGGGAAGCAAGTTTAGCCACCTCATGTGGTGGAATGCATGAGTTATCGTACTCTATCCTAAGCGTCAAGCTACCATCCGGAACCTCCATAAACTCAAACATCAGCTTGAACTTGGCACCATTTGCCCATATATGGCGAGATTCAAAGGATGGAATATCCAACTTTAGTTGGGTCACCATTCTGTCATCTAGAAACGTGACCATAATGTCAAAAATCGGATGGTTGGGATACTGGCGGTTGACATCAAGTACATCAACAATGCGATCCCAACAGGTCGCATGGGCCACTGCGGCCTGCATAGAGCATTGAGTTGATTGAAGGAAAGAAGAACCTCGAATTGTCTTGGAGTGCTTCACTCTGATAGGTAAAGGTTGGAGAAAAAGTCCAATCGTCTGTAGTTCGTCGTCGGTTTGTCGGTGCATTGAAGGCACGCCAATAACCATGTCCATATCACTCACATCTTGGTGAAGACAAACAGCAACAACTGCAATAGCTAACTGCTGATTACTACAGGCCCTTGCTGAAGATAGCTTCATGATAGAAGCCCAAAGCTGGTGGTCAAGCTGCATAGTGAAAGAGCGCCCCTGATACGTAGTTCTCAATGGTGAATCACGTAATAGCTTTGGCGCTTGAGGTAGATCTCTCAGATAATCCCTCCAGAAATGATCAACGGATTCGGAAGACACATCCACGAGTGACGTAGAGTCGGCGTAGATGGGCCTTTTTCGTACCTGGTGCCCATGATAGAGCTGAGATGCATCGCGAAGAAGAAGACTGAGTGTAGTGTAATCTGCTACAACATGGCTGATGATAACCATAAGCTTGTTCCTTGCCACAAAGACTCGTATGGGGCTTTCCTGTGCCAAGTCGAAGGGGCGGTTTGCTTGTTTCCAAAAGTCCAAATCAGACAAAGCTTCGACGCGTGGTGGTGCCGAGTCAGAATATCTCTTTGAATCATCCCCATCGAGACTGAATCGCGACGATAGAATTTCTTGTCTCTGCAAAACCTGATTCCATGCCCAGATCAACCTGTCTGTACGAACTGATACTTGACTGAAAGTGGAAGCAAAACAGACGTTGAAAGAAGCAGTCCCTCTGGAAGATTGGTACTTAACGAGCCACTCGTGTTCAATGGGCGAGACCCTGTCCCCAAGCCGAGCGCAAGATACAGCTGGAGGCTTTGACTGGGCTGAGTCAAGCAGAACTCGTAGGCTATCCGACATCCCACGGACCGACGGTTTGGATAAGATCAGTTGAAGAGGAATTCGCATCTTGAATGTTTCACTCAGCATTTGAGCAAGACGTATCTGTTTCAAGGAGTGTCCACCCAAAGAAATAAAGTCCGAATCAAGAGTCACTTGCTTCGTGTCTTCAATTCCAAGGACTTTGCAGACAACACAGGAGACCAAACGCTGCATATCGCTCAAAGTCTCAGTCTGGCTCAGTGAAGCTCTTTTGCAGGCATCTGAAACAGCTCGGTAGTCAACTTTTCCAGCTGGCGTCATGGGAATCTTGCTCAGAGCAACAAGATGTTGTGGGATGGCGTAGCGGGGCAAAGCTGAGGATATCTTGGCTTTCAACCGCTGAATGTCGATATCTTCTGGTTGAACAACTGCTACAAGCTCATCTTGTTTTCGAGCGAGAGCAACTCCAGAAAGTTCGGGTGCTGCTCGCGAGATGCGAACCTCCAAGTCATTCAGATCTAGACGATATCCACGCAACTTGATCTGACGGTCATTTCGGCCAAGGCAACATATTTCACCAGCTTCATTCCAGTACCCTCGATCCCCTGTCCGATACATGGTTTCCCCATTTCTCATGATGGTGTCCAGAAGAAATCTCTCTTTAGTTTGACTATCAAGACCCACGTATCCCCGGGCAACTTGGACACCTGCAATGTAGATCTCACCGATCATACCTTGATGTGCCAGTTTCCCCTGCGAGTTCAAGATGTAGATTCTTGTTGTTGGGTTGGGTGTTCCGATGGTCACTGGATCACCGGGAGTCAGCCGTTTGATGGTTGCTCCGCCAGTGCCCTCGGTAGGGCCATACATGTTGTATAGGGTTTTGACAGATGACCAACGGTCCGATACTGTCTGAGGAACCGGTTCGCCGACAAGGTACACCTTCATATTTTGTCAGTCCTAGAGCATAAATAAGGAACGGAGTGACACTTACCCATTTCAGCATCGGATAGTCGTCGGGGTTTAGGACTCTAGCAATAGAGGGCGTTAGAATCGCCGCGTGGGCCGTGTCCAAAGCACCTAAGGGATCGGCATTAGACGGCAAAACCAGTGTTGCACCATGTGTCAATGCGGAGAAGATCTCATGAATGCTTCCGTCAAATGCGACCGACATGACCTGAGCAATACGAACTCCAGGCTGAGCAAAGAGTCTCACCTCAAGATCACTCTGGAAAGCAACCAGCCCTTCATGGGTGCACATGACGCCCTTGGGGGTCCCAGTAGAACCAGAAGTAAAGCAGAGATAGGCATTCGCCCATGGCTTGGGTATCATGTCTATCTTCTGGGGTTTGAGAAGAGGATCTGCCAGAATTGAGTCTATCGAGTCGCTTAGATCGCAAGTCGATGGTGTTTGGCAAAGTTGGCATGTCTTTGGAGTGAGAAACAACTTTGCTTTGGCATTCCGAAACATGGTTGCTCTCAATTCCGATGGAAGAATCGGGTCCAATGATGAGTATACACCGCCTGCCTTGAGGATACCAAAGATTGCCACGATCCAGTTGAGCGACTTATCCGAGTGAACGCAAACAATGTCACCTTGGGAGATCATCGAGGTAATTCTGGTAGCAGCACAAGTTGTCATGATGTCAAGGTCGCGATATGTTACTTGAACAGCCCCGTCATCGACTGCAATGCTATCTGCATGCCTCTCTACATATCTGCTGAACAAGCTGACAAGGTCGTCGCTGACTGAGGATCTTGTGGTTCGACCTGAGATGCAGTTGCCAAATTTAGCCAAGAGGGCTCGGCTTGGTGCTGACACGAGAGCCTCCATAGCCGCCATTATCGGCGTGTGCACTCGAGTGATTTGTTCAAGTGCAAGTTGATAACAAGACATGATTCTCTCAGCGTCCACCGTGGAGAGTCTGTCTTTGTGGTACTGAAACTGAAGGCTCTCAGTGTTGACAGTTATGCCCAGCGGGACATCGCTCTGTTGAGACTTGGACGTCGCAACTGGTCGAATGTCGAATTCCGACCAATCATCCTGCCATGCCTCTACAGACAGCGTCGATTCATAATCTCGACTAAATCCATGCTCTGTACATGTCCACGAAAACTGCTCAAGGTCAAGAAGGCTCCTAAACAGCGAAGCGAGGAATTGTTGAACCGTAGCATCTGGATCAGCAAAGATGTACAATGGCATTGAATTGATCACGGGACCAATGACCTTGTCCGAGTTTGCAATAGGTATATTTCTTCCGCTGAGCAGAGCACCAAAAACAACAGTCCTGGAGTCGGAGAAGCTAGATAGGACAAGCGCCCATGCAGCATAGAACATGGTAGCCAAAGTGACGTTGCTATGCTTGGCAGCCAACAACAGACGACTTCGCATATCACATATAGAGAGCGTGATAGCTTTGGCCTCGTTGGTCCTCTTGCTCATGTTGGGCTTTGGAAGCTGCAATGTACCGCTGGCCTCAGGATGAAGCTGCCTTTGGCGTGACCAAAATTCTTTTGCAATGCTGGCGTTATCCTTTTGGTAAGCCTTTAGATCTTGCGTCCATTTCCAAAAGGATGGCATATTGCTTGGGACGTGGCCGCTGGCGACTCTTAGGACGTTGCGTAGGAGAAGCTGCGCTGAGATCCCATCGATCAGAGCATGGTGTACTGTCCAAATGACCTGAAAGTTGCCGTCGTTCGTATCTTGGGACAGAACGGTGAACCTGGAACCGATGGTCGCCGTCTTTGATTTGTCTTCTGAGGGATCTTCAACCCATATAAAACGCGAATGCTGAGTACCAGCCAACGGCGTTGCCCAAGTCAGATCAAAGATATCGGCTTGTTCGACAATAAACCTCCATGCTGCCTGAAGCTTATTGATGTCTTCATTTCGATGCACCATGGTAAACCGAATCATGTTCATCCGCCTGTCTTTGAGAGTCCCGTGGACCAGAGCAAGCTGCATCTCTGTGGCCTGCTGGGCCCCATATTCCACAAAAGTCGAGTCGAAACGATCGGTCGGTAAGCTCTTTTTAGGAAGATACACTTCATTTGCCAACGTGGGAGCGGAGGAACATATGCTTGGGCATGACGTCCCAAAGCTGGAGAAGTCCGGGCTGGATATAATATCTTGTTCCGCGGGAGAGACTGTCTGCCAGTCGCTATCAAACAGAACAGTTGAAGAGTCTGTGGAGGTCGAATCGACTTGTACGTCGTAAGATTCCAGCGATGGGTATTCGAAGAGGGTGAAAATATGGTTAAGTGAAGTGCTCGTAAGGATCATCTCTCGCGTGACTGCTATTCCCCTCTTGCGGAAATGATTTGCAAGAGATGTTGCTTTCAGCGAGTCTCCTCCATTTTGAATAAAACTGGAATCAAGGTCTAGACTTTCCACGGCAATCTTGAGGATTATCGCCACAGTGTTCAAAGCTTGGTTATTCATCGTGTTGTCCATGATGGAGGATGTGTTGCTGCAAAGTCTTGTGGTCTTTTCAAGATGCTCTGAATACAGATTTCGTCAAGACATCAGTTGGGTGAGTCCTTTTGTGTCTACTACCATGGTTCGACCTGTCGCAGTGCTACAAGTCCAGACGGTAGCTGGCCCTTCCGTTGTGTGCTGCATCGGGCCATCGGTGTCCTGCATAACTGCAGCATAACTCCTTCGGCCCGTCACTTGTCAAGAGTCTAATCCTCCGAAAAATTGCCTGATAATCTTAAATATCCGACAAGTTTAACAATCAATTTCTTTGCGA
This sequence comes from Fusarium musae, assembly GCF_019915245.1. Classification (NCBI taxonomy): domain Eukaryota; kingdom Fungi; phylum Ascomycota; class Sordariomycetes; order Hypocreales; family Nectriaceae; genus Fusarium; species Fusarium musae. The sequence goes on along the minus strand of NC_058392.1, from coordinate 4,138,416 downwards.
AACCGAAAGATTTGTTTACCCAGGCTAATACATGCGCTCTCATATTCTTCTTGCTATGTCGACCACCGCAAATGCGACCTTTGACGCCCTTGTTATAGGGGGCGGCCCAGCTGGACTCTCAGTAGCAACCAGCCTAGTGCGCCAGGTGTACAGAGTAGCCGTCTTCGACTCTGGAATTTACCGCAATGCCCCGTCTAATCACCTGCATAACTTGGCTTCGTGGGATCACAAGTCACCAGCCGAGTTTCGTTCCCAGGCTCGGCAAGACCTCTCAGACCGTTATGCGGACCTAGTCCAGTTTATAGACAAGCAGGTTGACGTTGCCAAGAAAACCGATTCTGGTTTTGAGCTGGTCGATGCGGATGGCATTACTTGGACAGGCAAAAAGCTGTTCCTGGCTACAGGATGGAAGGATCTTTTCCCTGATATTCCCGGTTACTCTGAGTGCTGGGCCAAAGGAATGTGAGTGTCTAAGTTTCTTTGACCCCAAGAAAGAACTATAGAGTCACTAATGCCATCAGCTTTCACTGCCTCTTCTGCCACGGATATGAGGATCGAGGCAAGCCATCTGCTGGTGTCCTGGGTATGAACTTTAGTGGCAGCTCGCCCATGGCACTCCATCTTGCTCGCATGGTCCTACGGCTCGCTGATAAAGCCGTAATCTATACCAACGGAGCAAACGGTCTGGGCGAGCAGATCAAGTCCGACCTCACAGCCACTGGTACAGCCGGGGCCAAGAGTCGCATCACAGTAGACAATCGCAACATCGTGGGTCTGTCAATGAGGTCTAAGGGCAGCTCGGATATTGTGATCAAGTTCGAGGATGGCTCTGAGGTGGTTGAGGGATTTTTGGCCCACGGGCCGATGGGGCAGATTAACGGGCCTTTTGCCGAGCAGCTAGGGCTTGAACTTACACCGACCGGCGACATCAAGACGGAGGGCCAGATGTTCGAGACTCAGGTCAAGGGAGCCTTCGCAGTGGGAGACTGTGCGACCGTGATGAAGGCGGTTTCCCAGGCAATTGGTATGGGTTGCTTGGCAGCTGGTGCGGCGGCCGCTCAACTTGGCGCCGAGCTGGCTTGATGGGACATGTATTTACATGAACACGGTGCTATTTCTCATAAATTAGGTAGATTCTTAATTATCTCAAAGCATTCTCTTGTATTGGTTTACAAAACTGTCCCTGAAACTTTGCATATCTAACGGTATCCTGCCCTTGGTGACTTGGTCGACCCCAGTCTAATAAATTAATAAACCACTTATCTGCTTAAGCAGTCACTCTTGCCATAAATTGCACCGAGGGACACTTTTAAATTAACGGATAGCCTGTGTATGCACTTGTACCATGTAATTTCTGTGAAGCTGGATGCCGACATAATCTTGCTCCTCCGAGGTTTCTGTAATACGGACCGAGAAGAGCATGCCGGCCATCCTGCATAGAGCTCAGTGTCTCCCTCCAACCAATTACCATTTGTTCACGTAAGTATATATACCTCTAGTAAACCTGAAATGCTGATCCGTATACAACGGTACAAGTGCTGGTCTCTCACTGAAGTAATACCATTATTTCGTCATCATTCTGAACTCACCATGTCGCTTTCCCAAACCCTTGTCCAGCTCGAGGCATCGTTGACAGCTTTCCTCTCGGTGCTGACCAACGATGGGGTCAAGAAAGAATTGCAAGACCTGTTGCACAATGAAGAAACTTTGCCAGATAAGGAGGTCTTGAAGCGTGCTACCTCCGTAGTGGATAAGCTGGGGGAAATGCAATCAATATTGGAACCGGCCCACCTCATCCTCGCCGACCATTTCTTTGGTAACCTACCTCCCAACTTATCCGCTATTCAGTTATTTATTGACTAACCAGATATATAGGATACACTGATACCAAGTGTCTCGTTGCAGCGGTAGATCTGGATGTTCCTGGTCATCTCGCCGATGGTTCAAAAACATTGGAGCAGTTAGCTACGGCGACCAATGCAACGCCACTTAGGCTCGGCCAAATCCTTCGTCCTCTCTACACCAAGGGAGTCTTGTCCTATGAACCTGCAACGGAGAAATATGCTTTGAATCATGTATCCAGACTCTTACTCAAGGATCATGTAACTCAGTGGCATAACTGGGTGACTCTGTACGGCAATCAATTTTTCGATATCGCAAGAGGCATCCCAGAAGCTGTTCGTGCAGGCTCTACTCGATGCGCCGCACAGGTCAACTTTGACACTGACTTGGATATGTTTGCTTATTTTGAAAGCCAAGGCTGGATCCCGCAACTACATAAGACCCTTGGAGGGGGTGCCAAGGCCATGGCCCCTGGAATTCTGGCGGATTATCCTTGGCATGAGATTGGAGATAAAACTGTCATGGATATCGGAGGAGGCAGTGGAGCTCTACTAGCTTCGCTCCTACGAGCTAACCCTGGGATGTCGGGAGCTCTATTTGACCGGCCGGCGGTGATAGATCACATCAGTCCATTCTTCACTAAAGGTGGTCATTTTGAAGACCTGGAAAGCCGAGTGCCTCGCGATAATCTCATATCTGGGGACTTTTTAGAAGTAGTGCCCAAGTATGAGGTTTACACAATGAAGTGGTGCCTCCATGACTGGGATGATGACAAGGTTGTCAAGATTCTGAACAACATTCGGGAGGCCATGATTGTGACCGAATCGAGCCGCTTGGTAGTATTGGAGTCCGTCTTGTCCGACACTCGAAGTGGTAGGCTTTCGGTGTACGGAGACATCAACATGATGATGACTGTCAATGGCCAGGAACGGACAGAAGCTAAATGGAATGAACTAGCGAAAAGGGCTGGGTGGCGGACCGAGAGGATCTGGCCGTTAAGGAATGCTTGGGTACAGGCTATTGATTTGAGGCCATAAAGGTATCTTCAGAGATGAAATTCCGATATGATGTTCGGTCCGCTGTTCTTGACAACTAGCTATTTATTCCAATCTAGATACAGGCATAGACTTCAAACAGCACTGGTTCGGAAATACTATCACATCTCAAGAGCCATCATGATGAGTGGTGAAATAGTCAACGGAGACCTTGATGCCGATGGCAGGGTGATCCTCTACATTATCAAAGGTATAGCTCAAATGTAGACATCCCAGACCTCGAAGCTAATTGAGTAGCTGATGCCACATCGTACATCAACTACATCAAACCTATTATTCTCGCCGAAGAGCTCAAAACTCCATATGTCCTTTCAATCATCGATACCAAGGACGAATGGTTCTACAAGATCCACCCAGAGCGATACGTCCCATCTCTTAAGGACCGCGATCCAGAAACTGGACAAGATGTCATTGTTTTTGAAGGCACTGCCTGTCTCCAGTATCTCGCGGACCGATCGGATAATAATGGAGAGTGGGCAGGAAGAACAGCGGCCGAGAAGGGAGCTGTGCTTTCATGGACGGCCTATCAGACCGCAGGATTGGGGTAAGCCGATTAGGGATGTTACGGATGTGAGGATGTATGTTGACGGTCTAGGGCTACGGCAAAGTATTGGCTCTATTTTCTAAAAGGGTACCCGAGCAGACAGGAGCCAGTCCAGCTTCCAAGGACAATCGAGAAGTGAGTTGGTAAAACCGATGGTTTTTACTCGTGAGTATAATAACTAACTCACCAACTCCAGACTACACCAGAATACGACTAAGCAATGGGATATCCTCAACAAACGCCTGACAGAACCAGGGCAGAAATACATTGCTTTAAAGGACCGTCCCACGTTGGCAGACTTGTCTTATCTTCCCTTTGCCATGCCTTGGATGTTCAATCTGTTTGGTGTAGACATAAAGGATTGGCCAGCTGTTGACGAGTGGGCTCAAAGAATGTTGGACCGGCCAGCTGTGAAGGACGTTTTGGAGAGAGCGCCTCGATTCGGCCATGACTAATATTTCGTCTGGTGTAAGACTTGGATATGCGATAATGGATGTAGTTAGTTGAATCTTCGTGGCCGATGGGATGGGCCGAAAAGGTAGCAACGGCCACCGAAATATCCCCCCCACCCGCTACCAAGCCCTCATTGGGCAAGGGCTTTCAGCTCCCAAGGTGGCCAAAGTTTAGATATTCATTCATCGTTGCCAATATTACCTGACCACCCAACGATCACATTCAATCCAGTCCAATCCAATCTCATTCACAAAGATGGTCAACGTTCCCATGACCCACGCACTTCATGACTTAGCCGCGGTAACTTGGAGCCCTTTGATAGGCCCATTTCTCGTCTTGTTGTTCCTTGGTTTGAGGCTACTTATCCGGCCCGTGAACTGGTTGCTGTCGACGATTATTGATGTGTGCTAAAACGATCATTCTTCACGACAATTGCTTACTCTATACAGGCCTTCTTATCCAGCCTTCATCAAGTCCGTGATGTTGGGGCCGGGAAACCCTTTCCCTCAAATAAATACCGTTTCCCCGGTGGCCAAGGGGACGCAGCCAAGTTTCTCCACGGCAAAGAGAACAGTGTGAAATGGGAGTCAGAGTACGGGCCCATCTACCGTATATGGTCAGGTCCAAATCCTGAAGTGTACGTGAGCCCAACACCCCGAGTCTCGCTTCGTTCGCCTAATCTATTATAGTGTTCTGACAAGGCCTGAAGACGTGCAGCAAGTCTTCAAAGATTCAGACAGACACATCAAAGCGGTCAATAATAACTCCGGGTATCTACTTGGACAGCTACTTGGAAAATGCGTTGGTCTCGTGAGCCAGGATGAATGGAAACGAGTCAGAGAGGTCTCAGAAGTTGCATTCGTACGAAGCACGGTACCTAAATACTTGGAAACCATCCAGAAGCGAACTGTACGCCACTTCAAGACCCTTGAATCCGGCGAGAACTTGGCCAACGGAGTCATCGATCCAGCAGCCGACCTGAAGATGCTCCCTTTTTGGATCATCGCTGACGTGCTCTACGGAAGTTTATCAAAGGAAATGGAAGACTCTCTTGCTAAACTTGCACCTCTGCGCGAGGGCATATTTCGCAAGGTCATGCAAGGCGACGACCTATCCAGATTCAATTGGTCACGGTTTTTCCCGACCATAACCAACAAATCTCTTAAGTCATTTAAAGAGCAGTGGAATGGATTTAATAAGGACGCCCTTGCTCGAGCTGTCTATGTTGGATCTAGTCCACCGGTTGTGGACCTCTATAATGCTGTGGCCTCCGGGACAATGTCCCAGGATCATCTCTTGCACACACTCGATGAGATTCTCTTTGCCAATCTAGATGTTACATTGGGGGCTATTTCCTGGAACCTTGTGTTTTTAGCTGCCAATCCTAAACATCAATGTTATATCCTTGATGAAGTACGAGAATGGAAGCAAAGCCCAAAGGGAGGAGATTTCAACAACTACTTCACAGACTCAACCACCTATCTATCGGCATGTATCTCAGAATCATCCCGACTACGGCCCCTCGCTGCCTTTTCTGTTCCGCAGGCAATTCCAACAGACCGTGTCATCAATGGGTATCTTTTCCCCGCTGGCACCAACTTCATCGTCGACGCATATGCTCTGAACCAGCGAAACCAGTTCTGGGGAAAAGACGGTCTTGAATATCGCCCAGAGCGTCATCTATCTTTAAGTCCAGTCAAAGCCAGGTATCAATTTTGGAGGTTCGGTTTTGGGCCGCGGCAGTGTATGGGAAGGTTTGTGGCGGATGTGATGTTGAGAGTAATTCTGGTTCATTTAGTAGAGGGCTATGAATTGCAACTTACCGATGACCAAGCCGAAGAATGGAAGAGGGATCCCGACACTTGGATCAATCACCCGGAAATGAAGTTGAAGTGCATAGTCAGACAGAAAAGTTAGATCGACTAGTAATGGTGTTGCAGTTATGGAAAGCTTCATGGCTGTTACGCTCCGGTATGTTCAAGCAATTTGAAATGCATGTGCTTATGCCATGGTCCAAATTTGCAACTATCGACACTCCAGTACATTTACTCAAGCTTATGGTCTGACTCGATAAATACAAGACGTTCCTTATAATCCCTTGAAGCCTCGCGATTCTGGTCGATCTTCCTTCGGTTCTTCCTTAGAAACTCTCGGCCCTCTTCCTGGCGCTCCTTAGATAGCGGTTCGGGAAGGATACCAGGAAGTGGATTGTACCACTGCTCTTGCGGAGTTTTTGTTCCATCGACTTCGCGAAAGAATCTCTCTTCCTCCTTATCGTAATAGTTGCGGTCTAGTAAAGCTTTTATCAATGCAGGCCTTAGAGCAATTGCATAGTGGATATTGCAATCAGCATCAAGGTATCGGAAAATCCCGTCACGGCCGAGGTGTACACTGCCTAGTAGATCCAGGTCATGGCACTCCATTTTATATAGAATATCGCTCATTTCTTGTTGTTCAGGCGAAAGGTCTTGATATGCAATGCCGGGACAAGTTGGACCAGCATTAGTTGCCTCTTGATGTTCTGGATTAGATTGAGACATAATTAGAGAGGACTTCATTGAATGTTAAGTCGCGTTGAATTGTGATAGATAAAGACCGAACAATGGGCTTGGGTTTATCTTTAAATAACCTCAATTACATTAGTGATGTCACGTGATAGTTACGTAACACGAATTGGCCCCTGAATCTTCAATTGGCTAAACTAGCGAGCTCCAGGACTGTTGTGACTTTTCAAGAGCGCCCTCGTGTCTGTGTCAACTCGAGAAGTCCCCTTCGACCCAACAGCACATAGCCCATTGACTAGCCATCAAAATATGGCTCGACAAGTTGTAAGATTCGTAAACTTCCGTACGAGATCAGTGTCCAATAACCCCATTACACGCGGCTTTCGGCAAGCTTGAATCAGATCATATTCCTCAATGGGAAGATAGCAACCAACATGCATATGGACTTTACCTGCGAAATCGAACGTATCACCCAACTTGGCGTGCCGAGTTCCGAACACGATCCGCTGCATCCGCAGTGTATGAACACCTGAAGGTGCTTCCTGTATCTAAATAGAGACATTACTTATATCTTTATACCAAGTACGGATTACTTGTTACGCCCTCTTGCTATAGTAATGCTGACTTTACTCTCTCAGCTTAACAAGTATACTATAGACTAGTATTAAGTAAGATTAAAGTTAAAGTTAAATTAATATATAGGCCTTTGTTTAAGAACACGGGCTGCTCAGTTGCTATTGCGGTAATTTATTTTAAAGGATTGTTCGTTTTACTAAAGATTTATGTATGTTGGTCCTTAACTTACCTAAACTCTAATTATTGTCGGCCAACGACTGCAATACCTACCCAGCCTCTGGCATGTGATTTCCTTAGAGTCTTAAGTATAAGAGCTGCAGGAGGCAAAAGATATTCTACTCAACGCCAGACACAACTATACTCAGTAATATCGAGTTCAACAACCATATATATAGCGGTAGTGCCCGAAGCTATCACGAGTCCCCAAATACTTATATACCTCATAAAGAACACGTTCTCGCCCCTGCAACTAATATCGATATAATGAAGCTTACCCCAGACCGATAGCAGGCGATATTTACATCATCTGCAACTTAAGTTGCTGATAATAAACCCAAGCAGGCTTACCTCTACATCGAATAGCACTCCCTCCCAGACTTCATCTAGTGTTTCATTGGACGTTGACAGTATTGGCTCCGTGGATTGTCCGGCAGTTATAACCCTTATGGCCAAACTCCCACGAATAACCATCATAGCTTCGTATACTTTGTTCAGATAGACATTCTCCAAAAGGGATAAGTATGACCAAGCTCCACTCAGCGCGTAGATGAGCCTGTAGAATAAGCGTTTTGGGCAATCGGCACTAAAAATCATGCCTCCGAGAGCTACCGAAACGAGACTGCTGAACGCGGGCAACTAGCCTCCGACGCTCCGTTATGCGTGCGACTGTCCTCTTATGGCGACTACTCGCGGGGATGATGGAGCTCGTGCTACAAAGGAATCGAGAAGGCTCAATCAACTTTATAAGCTGGGAGCTTGTTATTATGTATCAGGATGTTAGAATTGTAGTAAAGTATATACAAAACGGTTTGCCTAATGCAGTGTAATTTCTATCGACTTCACCCTATCTTAGTAGGAAAGCTTGGCTATTCCTCAAGCTGATACTACCTGACAGCACCATTCAAGATGTCCTGCACCTTCCAGCCTTATCGTTTGGAGTCAGGGTAGCATTGAGAGTAAAACGGGTTAAGAACCTTGCAATAGAAGCCCTTGCCACACTGCATGCTCCCGGTCCACTCATTGCCACCGCACTGCTGGTACTGCCCCTGGGCCTTGGAGACGGGAAGGGCTAGGATAGCGGCACTGGCCCTTTCAGCGACAGTGACGATGTACGCACTCGGGTTGGTGGTGACCATGCCTGGGAAGATAGAAGCGTCAGTGACGAAGAGGTTGTCAGTGCCATAGACCTTGGTGTTGAGGTCAACGACAGCGGTTCCACCTGAGCGACCGTCATCCTTGCCGAGCTTGTTGGTTCCAATCCAGTGATTGGCACGGCGGTTGCTCCACGAAACGACCATCTATACATATCATTAGACCGTGCCTTGAATGCCAGCAAACAGTCATGGACCACTTACATCATCGATGTATTTCTGGGAGGTGACACCTGGAGCGGGTTGAAGCCACTCTAGACCCTCCACACCAGAAAGAGCTTTGCGAAGGTTGTCGAGGGCTTTCACAACAGCCTTCTTGTCTTCCGCGTCGTTGAGGTATGGGTTACCAGAGACAACCGTGTTAAGAGCGCTGGTGATGGTCATGCGCCCGCGTGACTTGGCACCACGGCCGAGATACTGGCTAATGGTGATGGACTCTGGTTTATGAGTTAGGTCTGGTCTAGTAAATTGCATTGGTTGTCAAGGTGTACTTACTGTTGCTAGTCTCACCGAGACTGGGCTCCACGCGAGCAGTCCACTGCATAGATCGAACGCGGCCATCAGCACCAGAAATCTCGTCAAAGATGATTGGGCCAATGTTGGGAGCAGCTTGAGCGAGAATACCAGAGCGTGCATCTGCCTCCAAGTCAGTCTTGATGGTTCAGCTACAGAAGATAAAGATCACTTATACTGACCCAAGTACTTGTTCTTATCCGAGGGGATTGGGTTGTCATAGGCCTCATAGAAGTCGTAGAACACAACGCTGGGGTGCTTGATAACAGTGTCGGTCTGTCATACTGTTAGCCGGGCAATCGTGTTACTCGCGATATGCGCTTACATTGGTATGGTCCTCGAGATTGTAACCAACAGGCAGGTTGATCCACTGCTCCTTGGCGATCATGGAGCCACCATCGCGGCTAGAGTTGGCGACAACGCTGAGCTGGTCCTCTGGGCCAATACCACCTATGAAGCATGATTAGAACTAACAAACTCTAACAGTATATGTGAAGAGAAGACTCACTGCGAAGTAGGATCTTGGCACTACCGAAAGTGCCAGCTGCAAGAACAACACGGCCAGTCTCGGGAGTGAGCTTGACGGTACCGACATACCCAGCGCCAGAGAAGGGCTCGACCTCAAGGCCGGTTACGTGACCACCAGAGCGAACGACACGTCTGACTTGGGTGTTGGTCCAGTACTTGAAGTTGTTCCGCGCTTTGGCAGAGACGAGATAGGTAGCAAGGGGCCCTCCTCGCTCACCATTGGAGAACATGAAAGGCGGGTGGGTATAAGTACGGTTCTTTGCACCCGGCTTCTCAAGAGCGTTGACTTCATTCCAACCGGCCTTGTTAAGTGCTCCAGCGACAACCTTGAAACCCTGGTCGAGGTACAGCTTGCCATCCATTGATGGGTAACGTGTACCAGGAATGCGACCAAAAACACGCTGCTCGTAGGTGGCCATGTCTTTGGCTTTCCAGCCATCGGGGAAGTTGAAGTCCCAGTCTTGAGGATTGGGACGCCACCACAGGCCAGCGTTGATGGCGGTGCCTCCACCGAGAACACATCCAGCCATCTGATCGGTATCGGGGCAGGCAATGCCGGAAGAGTCTGCCCAGATCTCGTTACATAGGCCTGGAACATCGAAGCGAGTTAGGTTGGTGCCTCCAAGCCAGTCTGGCTTACGAGTACCGCCCCAACGGCCTGAAGATGGAGGTCCCTTCTCGATGAGAAGAACCTTCTTGCCAGCCTCGCTGAGACGGTCGGCGATGGGGAGACCACCAGCACCACCGCCGACAACAACGTAATCGTATGTCTCATCCGGGACGGGGGTACCAGTAGGTGCAGCTGTAGAGCTAGGCTCAGCAGTAGCGGTAGAAGTTGGCGTGCTACCGCCATCGCAGTTGCCATCGACAACCTTAGTGGCGAGCTTAGCCCACTTGTCATAATCACCATTGAAAGCGTTGCTGGTGAGCTGGCCACCGAAGATGCTCTGAGTTTCGTGCTGGAGCATCCTGGCCTCACGGGGACACTCGGGATCAATCACATCCGTGGTGCTATGAGCCCAGCCGAGGACGGCGATCGAAGATGTAGTAGCTAGTTGACCCGAGTTCCCGTCTTGGGACCAGGAAGTGCAGCCCTGGCAGCGGTAGATAAGAGTAAAACCATCCGCAGTGATGCTGGAAGAGATCTGGGTCAGAGTAGCCTTGCCTTTGTACGGGACAGGCTCGACCTGGGCGTTGGCCCAGAGGAAGGACGTGAGAATATCGCCATCGTGAGGGTAGGCCATGAGTAAGAGCGAGTTTGTCATGGGTCCGCCGTAGGAGAGACCGCACCATCCGGTGCCCTTGCCGCTGGGAGTCGTGCATTTCTGTATACATGGTCAGAGAAGTAGAGCTATCGATACCGAATAGTGCCTTACAATGTATCCAATGAACTCATCGGCGTTTGTGGTCTGGCCATCCTCGGGGAAAGTGAAGCCGAAAGTCATGCGGGATCCGGATGCAGTCCATGTGTCGAACACGATCCCAGTGTCAGGGTCGGTATAGGACGCGGGCGTTGATTGTTGTGCAGACACATACTGGGTAACTTCTCAAGGTCAGCACTCTAAAACTGCCGAAGCGAAACACTTTGAGACTCACGAGGCGTTAGGGCTAGAAGCCATAGCGAGCGGTAGAAAATCATGATGACGAATCCCCGGTCGACGATTGGTGAAGCCCGTGGCTAGACTAGAAAAGCAGGGCAGAAGGCGCCTTCATATATCGAAGGGAGCCATGATTAGCCATGAGGCAGTCGAAAATGACCAAGGACCGATGCCGTATTTAGATGCTACATTGTACGCTCCGAAGGAGAACAAAACAGGGTGTGCCCTAGCAGGGGTCTGTGACGGATGAAACGAACCTTATCCCTTTCCCCAGTTGATGACGGAGATCCGGGCCTTGTTTCCAACATTATCTTTATGCTTACCATCAATCTGCGACGGCAGTTCCTCTAACCCAAACAAACTCATGGTCCTTCATTCTACAAGAGCCGAACGAGTGAGTAAGGTGCGCGATACAAGCATTAGCTATCAGATCTAGCAACTCGAAATAGCACTGCTAGTAATTACAGAACACTGGCATTTCGAATTTGATGGCTCATACCCTTATGCACGTAGTTCTGCCGTATCTTCGGTCAGACCCTTTTTGACGTGCTTCCTTCACCCAAGATTGTTATATTGCCCAATGCGTACATGCAAGGTCCGTGATTTCCAGAAGCGGGTGCCGGAGGTTAGTGCTCCTTTTCTCCCCGCAATCATCTGATAGTGGTTCAGCGGCACGATGCTCCGGGAGTGGGCTCCCCTGCTCAGGCACAGCCAGTCAGATTGACGGTGAACCCCCACCACCCAAGGTACTCTGCACTTACAGTGTAACGTTGGCGCCATAATTGCCGTCAGCCTTGGCAAGAGATCTCACGCGTGTTTGTGCTCATGCGAGCCCCGTGCATATTTCCCGGTCAGTCCACCGTGCAGTCGGAGAATCTAAAGGTGAGAAGATTTGGGCTGCTTTAGGAATGGATTCTGGACTTGACCACAGTTGTTGATAACAACAGTATGTATTGGCCACGGTTTCGTTGCAGCTAGCGCGATGGTTGATGAGGGTTGCTTCCTTATGACTCTTGTGTCGCTGCCCAGTCAATTCAAATTGTTTTCAAGTCCTACAGGGGCCAACGCCATCCCCAAGGTCCACATTTCTCACACTTGTATAAAGTGCACCGTTGACTATTCCAGCTACCCAGGGACTTATACAGTATACTGGGAGGGCCAACCTAGTTTGGAGCACAAAGGGCATATGTATAAATGCGAGTATAAGCTATAAAGACTGTTATGCCTAAACCAGCCACCGCAATCAGCTTGGCGCATAGAGATAAATAGTCCAGGGCGCAAAACGCGGATACAAGACTAATTAACCCTTTTTAGTGTATTCAATTTAGAACCAAGTTTTAACTACATAAGGATTGATATCCTCCTTGAATTACAGTCTTAAAGCCCCCGTCCAGATTAACGACATCAAACCTGAGCTGTCTGAGAATGCAATAAGCCAAATAGCCGCGGTAACCAACTTGACAGTATACCAGAGTTGGTCTTGAACTGTCCAGCGTGGCCAACTGATGTCTCAGGTCATTGAGCGGAAGATTGACTGCCTGGTGAAGATGACCACGAGCAAATTCCTCGGGAGAGCGGACATCCACAACTTGCAGTTTGTCGAATTTTTCTCTGGTAAGCTGTTCAGCTTGGACAATCTTACAGTCTCCGCGAAGAACATTAGATGCCACAAAGCCAGCCATATTGACTGCATCCTTTGCCGAGCCATATGGTGGCGCGTATCCCAACTCAAGATGCTCGAGATCAAAGACAGTGCTGCCAAACTGCATTGCTGTCGCCAGCACGTCTATTCTCTTGTCAACACCGCCCTTGCCTATAATCTGTGCTCCCATTATATGCCCTGTTTCCTCCTGGAAGGCAAGTCTGATAGTCATGTTCTGTGAGCCTGGGAAATATCCTGCATGGTCAGGAGGATGCACCGTGATTGAAAGAGGATCATGACCAAGTTGACGGAGTGCTTGGGACGAAAGTCCGACAAAGCCGAGAGTCAGACCGAATATCTTACAAACAGATGTGCCAACATTTCCACGGTAATTCACCGTTTTGCCGCAGATATGGTCAGCCGCCATTCGGCCTTGTCTGTTGGCGGGACCAGCCAGGGCGAGCATTGCCGGCTTTTCCATGATCTTGTTTTGCGTCTCAACCATGTCCCCGACTGCATATATATCAGGGTCAGAGGTTTGCATGTGAGTGTTGACGCTGACTCCGGTCGCACCCATTACTAAACCTGCCTGCTTTGCCAGACCTATTCTGGCCCTGACACCTGCAGCCAAAATCACCAGGTCGGCGGGTAGCACGAGTCCACTAGATAAGATGACTTGGGATTTATCGATCTTCTGGGCTGACTCGTTCAGAAATAACTGAATGCCGTTGCCGCGGAGTTCTGAGTGAAGTATTTCAGCCATCTCGCCATCAATAGGCGGAAAGACATGCGATCCATACTCGACAATTGAAACATCGAGTCCGAGCTTTCGCAAGTTCTCAGCAACCTCGATACCGATGAAACCGGCTCCAATCACACACACATGCTTAGCATTGCGATCTGACAGCAAATCGTGAACCTTTTGGAGGTCAGCGATTGTCTGCATTGTGGCAATGTTGTCCAATTCCGCCCCAGCACATGGAGGGCGAAATGCCTCGGCGCCTTGGGCAAGGATGAGCTTGTCGTATACAAATTGATGGATCCGATCTTCTCCTTCAGTCCGTACACTGACCGAATGTTTTGCACGATCGATATTGATGACTTCAGCGCGAAGATGAACATCGATGTTAAATCGCTGCTTGAAGTCATTTGGTGTGCGTAGGATCAGCTCTTCGTCATGCTCAATAACCTTGCCCAGCGCATAGGGGATGCCGCAGTTGGCGAAGCCGGTATAAGCTCCCTGTTCGAATACAGTAATGATGGCTGATTCGTCAAGACGCCGAAGACGGGTGGCCGCGGACATACCACCCGCAACGCCACCAATAATAATAATTCTCCGAGGCATCTCAGAATATGTTAATATGATTAGAAGTTGAGAATTCTTGAGAGGAAATATGAGTCTGATGATTAGCAGAATTAGAACCTTTTTATTGCTGCTTTCTGTTTTCAATTAACAAATCGCAGTATAAAGTAAACACCGAATCTAGCGCTGATTTCCTGGTACGGCGATCTAGTTTCTGCGTCGAAACATCATACGATGGCAATCACGTTCACAGCCGGAGGTTTCTGAGTTTGATGACATAAACAATCATACATAAATGGCCCGAAATTTCTGCGAAATTTTCCTGGCTATTATAGTTGCCTTGGTAAGTCTTAGCCAATGTTGTCATTAGCTTCTTCGCCACCCTGACATGCCTCCACAAAACGTCAGATCATGAAGCTACCATCGCGGCGAGCAAACATCATTTAGATTTAGTACCCCGAAATCGCCGATAGCCAAGAGCCCCATCTCATTCCAAGGCTCGATATACTTCTTTATGACTCACAAAGGAATAACAGCTTGAAGAATGGTTCGGTTGCTCTTGCGCCTCGGCAGATGAGTCAGACATACAGAAAGCGTTTACCACAGTTTATCCATGGCTGTTAGTGGTATGCTACTAAGAATCAGTAGGGATTTATTGAATGCAAGCTTCGACAGTGAGCATAGGGATACGTAAATGCCGAACCAATGAGTCTCAGATGGATATCTGCAGCGACAAGGAACACTACATTCCAAATTCATTATCTACCCTCTAGAAAAGTATTTTGCCTTCTCCTCGGCTCTCACGCCAGTAATTAGTAGCTTGAAGGATATCTCGACATCCCTCCAACATCCACCCCCATTTCTGTATAAATAAAGCACTTGCTTCCCATCCACGGATATCCCAAGGATCTCCCCAAACTACGAGGTTCGGCTTGTCATCCAAGCCAGGCTTAACATCGAGCAGGTCGCTGCATAGCTCGTCCTTATCCAGGTGTTGTAGTGAGAGCAGGATGTTATCCCTCATTTTGGGGATCGGGTAAAGGTCGATCCACGGATGATGGGGAACAGTCCTTTGCAAGGCTGTTGGTTGAAGATTTACTGGGTAAGAGTCACAAGGCTCCAATGGTCCGATTATAGAGAAGGGCGAGATGACACCTTTTCTCTGCCAACGGTCTGAGAACCCCAGTGCTATACCATTCTGTGCAAGGGCGTTGAAGACGTTAACCTGGATAAGAGTTGACAGATACCATGGCTGCGGGCAGCCTAGCACATAATCTTCATAGGCCTTTTTGACGAACTGGCGAATTGCGCCTTGGGCGTCCGGGCGGAGGAGCACACAGCCCGATTTAGGCGTGTAGCCTGCGGGATGTTCTACCAAAGTCAAGTATTGAGTAGTAGATTGTTCCGGTGCATCCGGCGTGGCCATGGTAGCGTAACGAGGTATGCTGCCTTGCTCTGGCTGTATTGATGCCGATCGCCTTGACGCTTTTCTTCTTTCTGCGATACCATAGTATAAGCAGGTGCACAGCTTCTAAAACCAACCCATGCTCACCATATGCCCTTTGGTTCAAGCGGTTCTGCAGCTTCCGTCTCTTAGCAGTGCTTGTTATGCCAGTCCAGTCCTCGCTTGCGGTACGTATCTCTCTACGTTGTGCCATGTCACTCAACCTGATGGGAGGGGCGGCAGCCATGTTGGCTGGATACTCCATGGCTACAGTAGCTTGCTGCGAACTAGAATTTGTCAGACTCAAGAGCTGGGAATGCCGCTGAGTTTGAGAAACTCCTTCTTCACTTCGCTGATTATGCCGTGAAACTTCTGGCGAGACTTGAGGGTCCACAATGAGCTCGGGTTGGAACGAGCTAGCTCTATTAAGTTAGTATTTCTAAGCAGGTTGCATTAGCGTCAGCGTTTTGGCCAATGATGGTTACGTTGTCGCCAAGCATGAATCCGGGGCACTGGCTACTCCGGGCTTTATTCAGAACCGACTTATTTATCGTATGTATATGGCTTTGTTCCAAGCATGCTGCATTAGCGACAGACCACTTGTAATTTCACAACTAGCTTCTCTCCATACCTAAGCAAGCTGCATTAGTGTCCGGCTCCTGACCAATGATGATTCACGCTGCCCTTTCACAGCTCTCAAGAGAGACAGGGAACAGTCCGCAGTCTCGGAGCAGCTTCAATGGCCGATGATTCCAGGATGAAGTTAAGTATTTAAATAGAGTCCTGTCCACTGCTGGCTGCTTGCCCGACACAAACATCTATAAATGCATTTTAAACATGTCTCTTCCGCAAAACTCGACACAGTGGGTAGTCAAGCGATTCGATGGCCCGTCCGGGCTTGAGAGGCAGGTGGCGCCTATCCCTCAGCTTGGGCCCAACGACGTCATGATAAAGAGTAAGAGATCACTCAAGTCATTTACTTTGTTCCTGTCATTTTCTTTCCTACTCACGTCAATCCAGTTCACGCTATTTCCTTGAACTACCACGACGTTGGTACTACTAGGGTTTGTCTCTGCCCCTCTGTATCCTCATGCACCTCGAGTCATATCTAACATACTTTTAGGGCCATGACGAAGATTCCTTGAAAGATGTCGTCCCCGTTTCGGATGGATCTGGGGTTATTATAGCCATCGGGTCTAATGTCCAGAACTTCCAGATCGGCGACAGAGTCACTACAATCATGAACGGAGCACATCTTGCTGGTCCGATGAAGCCGCACTACATGGGCGCGCTTTTGGGAAAAGCGTACCATGGTGTCCTGCAAGAATGTGTCGTTATTCCAGCACAATACGCAATTGCTCTCCCACGCAACCTCAGCTTTATTGAGGGTAGCACGTTGCCGGTGGCGGGGCTGACTGCCTGGAACGCTCTGTTCGGCACCCAAGGGCGCCCTCTACGCCCGGGACAGTGGGTTCTTACGCAGGGTACTGGCGGTGTAAGCACCTTTGCTATCCTTGTGAGTCTCAGTGCCCTATATTGACCAGAGGAGAGGACACCATACTGACTTGGACTGTAGTTCGCCAAGGCAGCTGGTGCCAAAGTCATTGCGACCACGTCTTCGGCCGAAAAGGCCAAAAAGCTTCAAGAGATGGGGGCTGACCATGTAATCAACTATCGCGAAGTTGAGGACTGGGGTGCTCAAGCGCAGGCTCTTACGCCCGGAAAGGAGGGAGTTGACATCGTGGTCGAAATCGGAGGCGGAGCGACTCTCAAACAGGTACGAGGTCCTCTCTCATGCTTTTGATGTGCTACCGCTGACGTGTTGGAATTTGATAGTCTTTCGTAGCCGTGAAGATGGACGGACTTATCTCTGTCGTTGGAGTACGAGCTGGAACTCACCCTAAAGAGCAGCCAGTTCTCATGGATATGTTTTTCAGGTTCTGCACTACACGTATTGCATACGTGGGCCCTCGCGTGCAATTTGAGGAGATGAATCGTGCAATCGAAGCTAACAATATTAAGCCAGTGATTGATGGGCGGGTTTTTAGCCTTGAAGAGGCCAGAGATGCTTTCGAATACTTGGAGAGCATGAAGCATTTCGGCAAGGTCTGCATCGAGGTGGTTAAAAGTGTCTGAGACAATTTACTTAGATGCTACGACAATCTTTTAAACAATAAGATTATCTCAAATACGTTCCAATAGTACTACTGTTATATATTTATAAAAATCCTTTATAAAGCTTAGATTCCTTAACATTTACACCCTATCAAAGACTAACTAACAGGTTATTCATAAAGCCTATTAGCTTCCCTTAAACTATCCCTGCTAAACCCTGCATATTAAAGGGTTAAACTTTAATTTATTTATTAAGCTAGTAAGAACTGCTAACCCTATCTAAATAGGCAAGCTAGCTAAACTAGGCAATCCCTTTCACCCTCCAGGGGATTAAATGCCTTACTAAGCTTTATTATAAGGTTAGTACAGAGTACATGTCTCGTACAGAATGTAAGCTACATGGCCACTTCTGCCAGGTGCAAGAGCTATAAATTGGTGTACTACAGAGGAGTTATGTACCTAACCCAACCCAAATTTGCTAAGGCGCGATTTGACCAGAAATTCAATCAGGCTTGTCGCTCGCTGTAATAAAGTTTTCTCTGTACCTGTCGCTCAAGGTATTTAATAGCTCTGTAAAACTTCGTTTTTTCCTGGTTTCCGCCCCGGCACTTGCATTACACAGTAAAGCTTGTCATTTAGTGATTTCAGTTAATGCAACAGCCGCTCCAGATGTGTAGCCGCCTAGGGATTCCACCGACGAAATCCCTTCTATCAGCTTCCTGCGTTATTATATCGATATGGCTTCTTGTTTTCGTCTTGAATGCCAACCGTGATAGCATCTGGGTACGTCGACATGATCTCGAGGCTTCTTACGAACACTGCACCCGACTCAGTCCCATTTCACTTACTAAGTTCTAAGTACAGGCTTCTTTCGATACGATTTACTCGAAGCCAATCATACAGGCTACTGGGGTACCTAACTACGACCGACCATTGATACTCTATGCCTACGCGGAGTCCGAAGTTGCCCGCGCCAATCTGGAGTATTTTGTTGCTATAGGCCTACATAGTGCTGCCGACTTTGTCTTTATCTTCAATGGAGAGACCAACGCCGATTCGCTCATCCCAGACGCGCCCAACATCCGTGTCGTACATCGGAACAACACATGTTTTGATCTAGGCGCCTACGGTGAAGTTTTAAGAACAAATAGTCTCTGGACACACTATCGTCGCTTCATTACCATGAATGCAAGTATTCGTGGACCGTTCCTCCCATACTGGGCTCAAGGCAAGAGTGCCTGTTGGTCAGACCTCTACCTAGACAGGATCAACGAAAAGGTTAAGCTGGTGGGGATGTCGGCAAACTGTATGCCTCGCTTCCACATCCAGAGCATGATCTGGGCAACGGACTCGGTGGGTATGAAACTTCTCCTATTCCCTAATTCTAGCACCCTATCGCCTGCTGACGGCTTTGGGGCGGCCGGGGCCCCAGTGGCCTACCATTCGTGCTATGACGGATGGCACTCAGCCGTCCATGCCGAGGTTGGGACGGCAGAAATGATCATCGCAGCGGGGTACGATGTGGACGCTATGATGGAGGCATTCCATAAATCGAAAGGGTTCCGATATGATTGCCATGCGGATGGAGTGGGCGACTTGCTTTTTAATGGCCGTTACTTTGGCTCCAATATCCATCCTTATGAGACCATCTTCATGAAAGCGAACCGAAATATCGATCCTAAACTGCTGAAATCACTTACAGAATGGCATTTAGCTGAAGGGAGGAGGAGTTGGGATATGTGTAAGAGTTATACTTAGATTATATTAAGATTTAGGATTTTAAGTATAATTTCCTTTTTAAAAGTAGTGAAAAATATTTTAAAAGTACAACTTTTAATAGTTCTGCTTTTTGTATTTCCCAGGGTTCTTATTTATCCTATGTAAACCCGAGGTTCTTTAACAAGCGAGGATCTTAGCAACTGCAGCTTCGGCAGCAACCATGACAATAGTCTGGATATTTCCAGTAGGAAGGTCGGGGTGGATGCCAGCATCAGAGACAAACTGGGTATGATTAGTAAGTAGACTGGGAGGAAGTGACAAGTTACACTTACAAGGTTGTCCATGCCATATACCTTGGCGTTAGTATCGACAACAGAAGAGCCTCCCTTGCGCCCATCATCAGTACCCATCTTGGTAGTACCAGCATAGTGGTTTCCGCTGGTAACAGCCTTAATAATAGCTGTGGCGTTGGTCTCCTTCTGAAGAACAAATCCAGATTGAGATTTGGTGATCTTCTCAACCATGTCCTGAACAAAAGCCTTTGCAGCCTCGACATCTCCATCTGTCTGCAGGTAAGGAGACTTCTCAATGACAGTCTTGCCCTCCTTGGTCATACCCAGAACACCGGTAGATGTCAGACCGTGGGTCATGTAGACCTTGATAGAAGCGATGCCATCACCTCCAGCTGCACACGATCCCTGGAAGTATCGAGTGACACCATCGGAACCCTTGTTGGAGCTGAAGAAGATCATGCGATGGCGGCCTTGAGTCAGGATTCCAGAGGACTTCTTCTCGTATAGATCGATGTTCTTGGTATCGGTGCCGTTCAAGACACTGTCGGTGTCGAGCATGCCCCAAGCACCACCAGTCTTGACAGTGAAGGTGAAGATGGGATGGTCCATGAGGTTCTCGCCGACAGGAAGGCTGATCCAGTAGCTCTCGGCAGGAAGAGTGACACCAGTCTTCTTGGCGGTCAGGATCTGCTTCTTAGGGCCAATGCCCGAGTTGAACAGCAGGCGAGGAGTTGTGAGGGCGCCAGCAGAAAGAACAACGCGACCGTTCTTGGAAAGCTTGACAATCTCCTTCTTGCCTGTAGCAGTTTCAACCTCGACGCCGGTCGCTCGTGAGCCAGATCGGACAACGCGAATGACCTTGGAGCCCATGCGAAGAGTGAAGTTGTTTCGCTTCTGAGCAAGGGGGAGATAAGTCCTGACAGGCCCAGCTCGCAGGGCATTCTTGACATTCCAGGATGGCCAGCTGTAAACCTCGTGCTTCTCGTTAGGCTGCTTAATCATGTCAACCGACTTCCAGCCCAGCTTATCGAAAAAGCCAGACAAAGTGTTGTAGAGTCCCTGGTCGTATCGCTCGTTGTTCTTGGAGGGGACTAGAGTGCCTTGGTTGCGAGCATATAGTCTCTCAGCTGCCGGTGCAACATCCTTCCACTTCCAACCCTTAGGCCACTTGTCGTCAAAGTCGCGAGCAGGAGGATGCACAAAGACCATATAGTTGACGGTGACACCGCCACCAAGAACGCATGCGGCCAATGCAGCAGTGTCATCACACATATACTCGTTCCATATATCAAGTCCACCAACGGCAGATGAGAGACCAGGGACGTCGATTGGGGTAAGGGAGGAGTCCCAAGATAGAGTGCGATTGGATCCAGTCGCGACGGTTGGACCATGTCCCCGCTCGAGAAGCAGTACCTTCTTGTTGGCCTCTGAGAGTCGCTCAGCTGTGATCAGGCCAGCGGGGCCACCACCGACAACAATGTAATCGTAGGTAGAATCCGCGAGCTTGCATGAGGCTGGTGACGTGAGAGCGGCCAGGGTAAGGGCAGACACGCCCGAAAGAGATGAGAAGAGCATGATGAGCCTAAAAATGACGATCCACCTAATAGATTGATAACGAGTGGCATGGGATTGTCAATCGATGGCGAGGGAATCGGGTTTCTTAAGAAGTTGGGTGCTGAAAACCCGATCTTGTCGCCCCATTGTAAGATTTCGAGACCGTTAGCTCATGAGGTTTCATCGATGGAGACAAACCAAGGTATTTTCGTTAACCAAGGCCGATAATCTATACTGCCTACGCAATAACGCCGGGCAGATAGTGGGTGCTATGGTAGCTGATTCATGCTACAATGAGTTAAGATCCTCATAGTTTGCCGATTTGACTCCATATTCCAAGCTAATTCTTGATAAGATAGAGTGTTTACATTAGTCAGGTGAGGTGGTCCGGGTTTGCCGTGAAACACTCGTCATGTCCCTCAAGCACTGTGTTGGGGCCAAGTTTGACAGGTCGCATCCCAGTCGGCTTGCAAATTCTCACTGTTTGTCATGATTAATCAGACGAAATGGTGTCCAAAGACGGCTAGAGCGGTGAGAAGTAGGTTTCGAACCTTTCTAGAACAAGTATGCTCGCTGCCATTGCCGAGACTAATGTCGGCTATTGATTGGACACTTTTGTCTTAGACGGAGATGCTTGAATCCCACCAATCATACCATGTTTATGCGTCTTCCTTAAATTTTAACTTCGGCATTCAAGCCGGTTTTCAGATTCGCGTTTTTTTCAGGCTGCCTTTGCACATCGCGCTGCAATGCACGATTCTAGCACATAATACGCGTAATGTCTTAAAGCTAGGTCAAATGTTTAGACGGGCAGATACGCAATTATGACGTATGTCTTGAATCACGGAAAGTTTAAACACTAGATCGAACATCAGTTGCTTCTCGGATAGGTTCTCGCTCAGGTTGTATCAGTAAAAGCCCAAGGAGATATCTACATCGCTGTCGCGCGGTCTGCGAGAAAAAATGTCTCGTCAGATGGAAAATTGTGCTCGCGTATTGAATTGCGTCTGTCACATAACGTAAACCAAATTTGTTTCGCCAATTATTACTGCAGCATGATATTTATATGCAAACAAGTCTGTTTGTCTTTTTTCTCAGAAACTATAGTTACGTAGCTCATAATACAAGAGCCTCTTATATATTTTTGATAATATAGAAAGCATACTGAGACTACCAGTATATTTCCAAGATTTAAATACAGATTTTGCTACCCTGAAGCGGTGACCCCCGATACGGGATCCAAGCCTCGGCATCTCCGGCTACACCGGGATCCTGCCAGCCTGCCCACTAAAAAACCCTGATTTCTCGTATTAAGCCAAGACTGCCCAAACGCTAAGTTCATTAGCATGTCTCAAAAACATCATGCACTGAATATCCGATCCTCTCTCTATTAATTAAATATCAGTAAGACTATTGTAACAGATGGACAATTTATCTGTTTAGTGTTTCTTAGATCATTCATTGGCTTAGTTCCTTTAATATACGATGTCTGACTTCATGCGCCGGGCTTTCGTTCGCCCATGGCCTGTGCTCGAATCGAGTATATAACAGACTGCTGGTCTGGGACTTTGCTGTGAGTGATGAAGCGATGCGGTGAGAGATAATTCGAGGCTTTCGGCTATGATGGGCCTGGATCTATGTATGAACGGATCGTGAAGCGCATAACTTCAAACTATGCAAGGGATATTAAGTCAATACCGTACTTTAGCTTTGCTCATCCTAATAATAGCCACAACAACCGAGATTAGTTCGTGTTTATGGGGTCACTAGCCAGTTAGTCTCGTTCTGTGCACAGTACGTCACATGGGGCATTCTGCCTATAAGATATCGCAACAACCTACAATTTATGAACGACCATCCCGCCCCTTTCGCATTACGTCGACCTAATCATCGACCTCATACAACGATGGGTTCTATCGCTCGTTTTGCTTCGGCCGTTTTGGCCACCTCGACCCTTCTGGCGCCGCCTCAGCTGCCGTCTTGGACATGCCCATATACGTTGAGGATGGCTATGTATGTTGATCAAATTATGTTGCACAGACGAAAACTGACTTTGATAGAAAATGGTCAAGGTCGGCGTCGGCAAGCCTGAGCAGGACTTCCTCCTTCTCTTTGACACTGGAAGTGCCTCAACTTGGATGATCGACAGCGAGTGCGCCACAGAGTGTCTTCATTCCAGAAAGGGCCGAGTCGGATATAACTTCACCGCATCTTCTACTGGCAAATACACAGGAGAGTCCGCTTCCATTGACTATCTCGGAGGAAAGGTCGTTGGTCCGACCGTGGAGGAGCGCTTTGAGGCAGATGGCTTAACTTGGCAATCCAAGTTTATTGCAGCCAACGAGAGCAACTGGTCTGCGCTGGCCGCTGCAGGCTTCATGGGAATGGCCTTTGGCAGCATCACTGATGGCGGCGCTACACCCGTTTTCGAGACTCTTATGGCGGAGAAGAAGATGGACGAACCCCGATTCGGTCTTTACTATTCGAGAGAAGACGGCGATGATACCCACGGCAAGGCAGGAAAGGGTGTCCTCACCCTGGGAGGGTCCAAGGAGAAAGAGTACATCGATGGCGACTTGATCGAGATTCCTATTAACACCAACCTCAACGACTACGATGTCTGGCGATCCGTTCTCCACAGCACTACAGCCTCAAGAAAGGGAAAGAACTGCTCTGCGAACAAGACCAAGGTTGACCTTGATATTTCTGTTGTATTTGATACTGGAGCTTCTGGTATCACTGTTCCCGAGTCCAAGATCGAGGAGATTTACGAATCCATCGGCATGAATTGGACGGCGATTCTCAAGGGCGAGCACATTCCCCTGTGTAGCGAGTTCACCAAGGACTGGTCTATTGCCTTCGAGGTTGGCTACTACGGAGACAGCAAGTTCCTCAACATCACTGGCGATCAACTGGCTCTTCCTGGCTTTGCCAACAGAGACGATGCTTGCTGGCCGCCAATGGATTCTGGCGCTGAGGGATTTGCCTTGATTGGCTCTCGTTTCCTGAGGAACTTCTACACCGTCTGGGACTACGGTGTTTTCCCCGAGGAGGCTGGTTTCATCCGTCCCACCCTATCTTTCGGCTACTTGAAGGACGGCAAATAGATCAATAACGACTTATACTAGTTTAGTTGGGAAATGAACTTGTGAGTGGCTTTGTCCACGTCGTCTTGCTCTTGCTCCGTTGAACTTTCTGCTGTGCATTGCTCTATCTTGTGACATGAGTGTACAACAGATGCTGCTATGATATTCTTTGAAGGCGCTTCAGAATCTCTGTACATTTGATCCATTGCGTACAGCGCTCAAAGTCTGCAATAGATCAATCGCAGTTGCAGTAGTAAGAGTCCCCTATGGTTTCATTAGCTTGGTGTGGGTTCATCATGGGACTTTCAATCAGGTGCATACCTGGCTGCGAGCAAGCTTCCAGTGCAGCTGACTCTGCTCCGCCCATGATCAAGAGGTGCTCAATACAGTCATCACAGTTGTTGATCGCCATGCAATCTCTCTGACACTCTTGTTGAGCCCGCGTTGTGCAACCAGTAGTGCATTGTCCAGGTGGCTGGTTGAAGCACTCGAGAGTGCATAGAGATTGTTTCTCAGCCGCACAGTCCGTGTATGTTCCGCCTAGACAGTTAGGGTTCGACCCAACTTCCCGAGGGCCATTGCATCCGTAGACTAAAGGAATAATAGCACAAAGGATAAGAGAGAACTGTAATGTTAGTGCTGAGCATGGAAGCTTCTTGTAATGTACCTTCATATTGAGTGGACCGTCGGTGGCCTGTTAAACTTAGATGAGGAGTACTGGCTCGTGTTCTGTTTGTTGAAGCCGTAGAGAGTTGACAGATTCGCGGAAGACGCCCTGATTTTATTCCTCAAGTAGAAGAGCTATATGCATCTGCCTGGCAATTTCATGACATCATTTATTGCATCCTCAATAAGCTGAGATGGGGCTGTGGATCCAGATATGCGAAGGATCATTTGGGATCGACAGGCTGAGACTTATCTGCCCATTTCTGCTCTCCTGACTGGCCAATTCGCGAGGTCTGCAAATTCTTCTCAGGGATAAGGATTAAAAAGGATCTGATAACGAGTCAAAAACATACGAGTGACTGGACTTGGCCAACTTAAAACAAGGCACTTGTGCAGAGCTCAGAGCTAGTAAAAGCTGGTATTTCACGTGCCTTGGCATTACCTCATGCATATGCATCTGTACTGAAGAGGAGGCTGCGTCACTAATAGAAATCTACAAATTGCGAGAAGCCTGATACTTTGCAGCTTAGAGAAATGCCTCATCGGCTTTGACACTAGTGACAAAACAGACGGCTGACTGTGCTGTCGTTATAGTGCGGGTTGGCCCGATATGTTTTTGTATTAAATAAATCTTTAAATTTATATTTCTGAGACGCCTATATGAACTAGTCGAGCACAGTGAATCTGTAACTTATTAATATTCATATACACTGCCGTCAGTCGTTATTAGCTTTATATCTTCGACAAGCTGCTGTATTGCCGAGACACTTTAACTTGCATTCCTTCTTGCCCTCAGTGCTCAGGCCCGGGTCCGCGACTTAGGCAAAGCACATTAGCGAAGCATTGGGCAAAGATACCAAGCCAAATGGAGTCACATATGCCTTTGCCATTTCGGTCTGTTCTTATTCTGCCATAAAAGATCAACAAAACGGGCACCAATCTGGGTCATCCCACCTTCAGACAAAGTTTGCGAAACGATTGGAACGCATGAAAACTTCTCTTGAATTACCCCGCTATATTATTACCCTTGGATTGTTTAATGATGCGAGTGCAGACCCTGGTGTTCTCCCGGCTCCTCCCACCGGACTTTCCCCACTAAACATAAATCCTCCAGTAGACTGAAGCCTCCCACCGGAAAGACATATTGACTTGGGCCGGGCCTTTTAGAGTAGGCAGACTAGAGGGGCCTTACTGAGCATCGCTACAGAGCCATGGAAGTACTCTTGGCCTTCACGCCTCTGAAGCAATGCCGGACGCCTCATCCGCCCCCATGGGGTAGACGATGCGGGAACCAGCTAAGCTGCCGAGTTCCGTGACGCCACTAATTTGTCAAAGTATAAGTATGCTTTCAATTCCATAACACATCTCTATGGCTTCTCGTTCAACCTTCTACATTACAACAGAGTATTCACTACTCATTCCAATCTCAGTATCTTACATCCTCTTCAAGGTCGACACCTCCTTGTAACTATGCGGCGTCTGACTATCAGCGGCTTGTTGGCCTTGGCAGCGCTACCTCAGCTGGGCCTTTCATCCGCCCTTGAGCGCCGCCAAACATCATCCAACACGGCTACAGTCGACCTCTCCAAGGGCCGTGGATCGCCGAAGCACTTGGCTTCTGGATTTATCTACGGCATTCCTGACTCCGGGTTTGGCCAATCCCCAAGTCAGATCCCTGATCACTTTTACACCGACATGGGCTTCAACTATGCCCGTGCCGGAGGCGCACAGATGAGCGAGGGCGGCTGGGTCCAGGGCCTTCAAGCCTATACCGCACGATTCAATTCGACCAAGCAGAACTATCTGACCTCTCGCAAGTTTGGTGCCAGGTTCCAGCTCTTACCCCATGATATCTGGGGCACTGACCATGCAACCTCAACCACGGCCTGGCCTGGCGATAATGGCGATTGGACAGATTATGACAAGTTCTTGAACCAACTGCTTGGTGACTTGCAATCTAACAACATGCTGGATGGCTTGGATATTGACATCTGGAACGAGTAAGTGAAATATTTGTATTACGATACAGGCCAGTATTAGTTCTGACACAGCACACACAGAGCAGATGGCTACTTTTGGAAACGCAGCCAAGATCAATATTTGCAGATGTGGAATCGCACTTACAAACGCATTCGATCTTGTACGTCTTGATGGGTTTAACACAGAGAGAGTCTACTAACCCTAGCAATTCTACCAGCCTCCGCATTCAATAATGTTCCGCTAGTTGGTCCCTCCAGTGCAGGACAGCCTTCGACCTCAAATAGTTGGTGGGTGGCATTTGTGAAATACGTCATCGCGAACAAGGTAGTTCCCGACCAGTGGACGTGGCATGATGAGCCCGGCGATGTGGCCAATGACCATGGTAACTGGCAAGCACTTCGTCAGCAGTACAATGCACCCGACAACCAAGTCAACATCAACGAATACGCCACCTTCTCGCAGCAGGTTGCGACAGGTGCAGCCTGGTGGATTTCACGTCTGGAGCGATACAACTACATCGGGCTTCGCGGAAACTGGCTTAGCGGATGCCACTTGCACGACTTCATGGCGTCTCTGCTAGGCAAGTCCGACGACAACAGCTGCACTGCTGGAGGGTACGTCCCCAACGGCGAGTACCAAGTCTACAAGTACTACAACCTCAACATGACCGGCACTCGAGCCACTACGACTGGCAGTGGGGACGGGAAGC
Source organism: Fusarium musae (assembly GCF_019915245.1). NCBI lineage: Eukaryota > Fungi > Ascomycota > Sordariomycetes > Hypocreales > Nectriaceae > Fusarium > Fusarium musae. The sequence goes on along the minus strand of NC_058392.1, from coordinate 4,110,922 downwards.
TAGACGTGTATGCAACTATCGGAAAAGACAAGGTTCGCGTTTTAACCGGTGTAAACATCATCACTGGCACCTGGTATATCACCATCAACAATCTCAGCTCCGTGGGTCTCCCAACTTCAGGTAGTCTTGCTATCCATACTTATGGATTTGTTGATAATGGCCACTATGGAGGAGTCTCAGCCCCCACTGATCGAGGAGTGTATTCGCATACCTACTCTGGAAACTCCGTGACGTTTGCTGTTTACCAGACAGATGCAGATAAGAACACTGCTTGGGCTTTTGAGTTTGCAGTTGGTAATTGATAGCAAGATGCTAAGTTGCAAGTTCTCACTGCTGATTCAAGCTCTCAGCCACAAGTCTCAATTGGAAATAGCAAGATGTAATTAGTTCAGATAGTTGGCATTTGGTCCGGTATGGTAGATACTAGAAACATAACCAAATCAAAGAAGTCTGTTATAAGCAAGTTAGTGTCATTAATATACATGAAAAAAAAACAAGATTAATGACGATGTCTGGAGGCGTCTGATAGATTGTCTGTACTACTTTATCTTGAAGTCGCAGCCCTACAAGAAGTCTTCAGCCCTTGGCCCTTAGCTAAACTACAGAATTTGGAATACATTTGCCTTATTGGACATGACCTAAGCCAACAGTTTTCCAGCACGGTGAACAATATTTGAGACAAGTTCCTAGTTCCTAGTCAGGGTAGACAGCTCTTCAAAGCTAACTTTGTTGGAAGTAAGTTGGGCCAGGAATAACTGATAGCATGAGCAGTCTGGTGGTGTTGACAATATCTATCAGCCTTGCAAGCATCCTAAAATCTGTACACCCATTTATTTAAGCGCTGATGCTACGGGAGTTCCACAGTTACTCTGGGCCTTGTTACTGAGCCTGCAATGATCTAGCATTACTATATAAGTAAATTAGTAATTCTAACATCCTGTGCTACCAGAGACTAGCCCATACTATGATTTATTTGCAAATGATGGGGAAACCTCATACATTGAGTAAAAGCACCTTATAGAACACCGACAGGCTTACCGAGCAAATCTAAGAGAGCATTCAGAATGAACCAGGGTAAGCCCAGGAGAGCTTGCGGGTCGAGCCATGCAGACTCTACTGTGTATATGCTGCACGCTGTGTTGGGGTTTGGGCGGCCCTCCATCCTGTCCTCAAGCCACGATAGTGCTGTAGGTGCTCCAGCGATAGCCATCAGCGAGTGATTGGCCGTGCGGTCCCTCTCGTACTGGATGATGCTGCCTCTAGCGCAGTAAGACGCAATGAGCACATCAGCCTCAGAAATAGGGCTGATCTCGTCTTGGGCGCTTGTATATAAGCATTGGTATCTTTGGGGCGCGCTGACCGAGGTCATTAGCGGTTATAATGGCCTCGACTCTTTTGTCCTGAAGAATCAGGCCAGCATCCTTAAACCATGCCATAATGTTTGCGCCAGCAAAATAAGCAAGATTTGTTGATGAGCACTGGACGTCAGCCCTGGTATAGTTGTCTAGTGAAGCAGGTCGGATATTCTTGTTAAGTATAGACTTGAGGTCGCGATACTGGTGGCTGAGCCCGTGCACCCCCGAGGCGATCAGTCCTGCACTTGCTTTACCATTAACCATATCTAGAACCGTTGAGATCTTACTGATAACACCACCAGCAGCGAGGCCAGCGATCTTAAGTTCAGGGGCATATACTGGCTGTAACTCAGCCGCCCACATGCTCACCTGGCCGCCGCCAGAATATCCCCACATGGTGATTGTAGGCTTATTATCCCCAACGACGCCTGTGAACGATCCAGACTTGAGCGCGGCGCGGATACCGTCGAGGATGGCTTGTCCACCAAGCTTGTTGCTCAGAAAGGCTGCGTTGGGGCCCTCAAAGTCAGGGACTATGACGATCCACTGCTTCTCCAGTGCAGCTTGTATAAGCAGTAGCTCAGATTGCGGCACATTATTCCCCGGATCAGTGTCCAACTGAAAGGCATAGGATGGCGCACAGTTAATATTTGAAGCATCCTCGGCAACTTGGTAGGACAGGATCTTGCGAGTGTCTGCGAAATGCGGAACAAGAACAGTCAAAACTGTAGCCGTAGGCTGATCCTGGCCGTCCATGGTTTTGTACAAAATCTGATAAGCGTTGGCCAAGTTGAGCGGGAATTGACCCATGGTAGCAATTGGGCTTGGAGTCTTGCGGTTTCGAATAATAGCGCCGTTGGCAAAAGTCGAGATGTTGTCCGGGACCTTATAGAAGCTATCGTCACTGGGTTGTAGTGGCGGCAACCTCTTATGCAGGTTATCCATATCAGCGATTGGAGTGCCGCAAGAAAAGGGACTAAGACATAAGAACAGACAGCCCGCAAACTGAAGGATAAGATTGATTTTCATTTTTGTGAGAAGTGCCTCCTCGTTCACGGCCTTGTAAGAAAAAAAAAATTAAAAAAATCCCTGAGAAGCTTTAGTTTTCTGTTGCCTGGTCCAGCAGTGAACTACAACCAGAAGGACAACTTGAAGTAACATATCATACTACTTACCAAGAGCTGGAGCACCTCCTCTGTACCGTGGATGATGAAAACATCAATTCGCCTAACCAATCTCCGAAAATATTCCTCGGAGCTAGGCACACCAACTGATCGTCCATTCTCTAGACATAGCTCTTTTTTACCTAATGAGGGAAAGTATGGAAGCTGCGCGTGATCACGACTTGGTTCTTTTCTTTATTAGATTTGTTAGGTAGTTCAGCGTAACTTCGGGTTATCTGATACCTTAGTCGAACCAAACAGCCGGGCCGTGACTCGGCGACTACGTGGTATCCATATTTTCTCCACTCCCCATGGGGAAGCAGGCCATCTGAGAGAGCTAGCAATCTGGGGTTCCTGACCTTAGCGGCGGCGACAACATGGCTTTTCGGCACCGGAGCCGGTGAAATTATGTGCCACGACATAATGCATATGGGTAAGCACTAAGATAGTTCTGTGGCGAGAAGAGTGACCTTGTTACTAAAATATGACCAAATACTTTAAGAGTTGCTACTAGACGAGCCGGCCAATCATATTCCAAAGCTGTTGGCCTCGGCAACTCTAGTCGATTCTAGTCTCTGAGACCAAGGTAGTTAGTCCTTGGCAACGGTCTCCTTAGGGACGGTAATAATCTCGGATGTCCTTGTTCGGCGTCAACTTCATTTAAAACGTTACTCATCGCTGCTTGCTAGCCGTTTAAGGCGGTAAACATTGCTCATCCACGGGGAGCACTTGTGATGGATACCGCCACCAACCAGCGGATGTTGCTCGGACCTTGTCTATTGCACCGAGGCGCACTACCGAATTTTACCGCGTTGAGCCCGAGGAGACCTTCGCTTGCATCACTTCCCACAGAGCACATCGAGGGAACTAGCTGGAGACTTCAGAGATGAGTTTGTAGCATCTTTGTGCTGCAGGCCTCGGTCAAAACGTCAGCCATCTGGTCCATAACGGCTGCTCTCGCTTGTATTCATGGCCATCTTCAGCCAATGCCGGATATAGTAATCTTGACGGGTAGACTAAAGCACCTTGCTTAGTCACACTATTTGGCAGGTATCTGTCAACTGAAAACACTGATAACTCGACGTGGCTGGTTACGACCAAATAATATCCTTATGTGCTCTGTCCTCTGCATCTTTCTCGAGTGGTGTCAGAGTAAACACCCACGTCGTCTCTCCACCTTCAGAGCAGTTTGTATATTCGACAGCAGTGGCTAAATCATTCCAAGATTTTGTCACCCTCTCGGCTCATCGTCATCACAAGGACATCCCCAGGAGGCCATTTTAACCCCTCTGCCCTTGCCTTGTGCTGGCTAAGTTCTTTCTCAAACTAGCTCACTATTGGTTTGTCCATTAGCTGCTGCCTTACCCAGGGCTAGCATCACGAACGAGTTGGTGCCAGTGCAAGAGTTCGACACGCTAGCTGAGTCGAGGGACGCTCTGTTCACAAACGTGCTATGAGAGTACCTTTAGGCTCCCGACCAGCCAGAAACTGGGCTTTCGTTGTCGCTCTTCTGCGTAAAACAGTGTCAATGGGCAAGCGGATTACACGCACTCCTCCAGAACACCATCCTAGGCACCATGAGCACAGAGCGGCCGTTCTCACGATCCAGACGTGGTGCGCCACTGCCAGGATCATGGTATTGCGGTAAGATGACGTACAGCGGCGACATCTCTGAACTCGGCAATAGGTGTAAAGCAACGCTTTCACGGCCTATCTATCTATCGTGCTGGTCCTGCAGTTCGCTACGTTTCATTCCCCTGACCTCGAGGTGAGGCGAAAGGTAATCGAGCTGTTTGTAGTAACTAGGCATTGTGAGGGCATATGAGACGGAAAATTGGCTGCTACTATGGGGAAGAGTGCTGGTGGCGGATAAACTTGCACCTCACACGGAACCCGGAGTCACACAGTTTCTCTAGAATTCAGAAATGACCAATAATTGTATTAAACAGCAAAATTGAAGTATCAGTAGGGTTCAAATGTAGATATGTCGTATTAAGAAAGTATGCTAGCTGAACATCCATTCTAGAACACAACATATTCTAGTCGGCGCTGTGAACGCTTCGAAAGAAGATCACATTCAATGCTTTTGCAGAGTTAACCGAGGCAGGTAAATTCCCTTTTCCCTCCTCTCAATTCCTCTAACGAGACTAGTCAATTCTCCAGGTTGGGTCTAGATTGACTGTTAGTTACTGGCTTACCATGGTAGATCCCTTCCCCAAACCTTCAGTGTTGCTGGGGCTAGCGAAAAGATGGCTTGGATTGCTATATTAGGGCGCAATTACCCCGCAGCAGCATGTGCATCAGCTTGACACGCACTGTCACGTTGATACATTGTTTGGATGCTATCTCAGGGTCTTTACCCCCTTTCATCATCATCGTTAGCTCCATAAACGACGACCGCAAAACTATTGAAGCATCCAATGGATACTATCAGGAACTCCAGGCCGCAGGCTTGCGATGCTTGCCGCAGGCGCAAAGTCAGGGTAAGTCGAGAGCCACACTTGTAACCAACAAGTCTCCCATAATTCAATTTTTCTTATGAACATCTAGTGCCTTCCGTTTGCGCCTTATCACCCCTCGCAGTGGCCAGAGCAACAGTGCGCGCGTTGTTTGCAGGCTGGTTTGCGCTGCACATACAACTACCGGCGACAAAAAAGAGGTCCAAAGACTGGATGGTCGTGACACCCTTCCCAGCATGTGTTCTTGTCTTTACTTTGCCGTTGCTGACATAGCGAATAGTGTTCTCCAAGAGCTGAGAGCTTTTCAGGCGTCCCAGGAGGAGGCGGAGACCTCTACCTCGCGTATTGACAACGGAATGCTCTATATAACAACTAGACCGACATTACCATCGAGCAGCAGCGACTCTCCCCCTGCCGTATCTTCCACGAGCGTAAAAATGGCAGTTTTTGGTAGCTCTAGTGGCACTTCTGCACTAGGCCATTCCCCAGATTCGGCCAAACCAAGGACAGCCTCGTTCTGCCCCAGCATAGACCAGGACCTCTCCGGCGTAGAAGACAATGCAACCCTAGTTGATTATGCGATGGAACACGAGCGATCATGTGCAGTGGAAAACGATACCGCTGTGCAGACTGACTCGCCGTCTATCCCTCTATCTTGGTCTCTACCTCTGTCTCCACCTGACAACGTAACGCTTTCCAAAGAGCTTTTAATGTCAGAGATGAGGGAGTACGTGGCATACCATTATCAACGATATCCCCTCTGGCACCCTACCATGTTCATCGAGCAAGTTGATGGGGGCGAGCATGATGCTTCAATCGACTTCCGCCTATCATGCTATTCAATGATCATCATTAATGAAGCAGCAAGGTTTCGCCAGACCCCTCAGCGTGGCACAGGACGCCTTTTGGAGCTGCTGCAACAGATACAATCGCAGCGCACCAGCTACCTGGCGCAGAATCCCTCTTGTGAGGCCGTTACTCAGTCGTTCGCCATGTTTGTGGCTTACAGCGTCTGTGACGAACATAAGCTGGCCTTCTACTATCTTAATGAAGCATGCGGTCTTCTGCGTCTGATAGATCCAACAACTTTAATGCCGGTCGCACGGGCTTTGTATTGGAGGATCTCAGCGGTGCTTTTTGTAACAGAGCTGGCCTCGTTGGCTGTCTACGGCAACCCTCGAGTCAAAGGAACCATGGCGTACTGTAAAGAATTGGCGGAGAATAAGGACCTCATGGACTGGCATATCAACGAAGAGGCGATTCCAGATCCATGGTTTCTACATCTGCCCCTTCAACGTCGTTTCCAAGCCCTAGACAATAAAGCTGTAAGGATGCTGCATGCTCTTGTTCTCCTCTATGGTGCAGAAAGAACCGACCAGATCTTGGAGGTCTCCGTACCCAGAACTAACATCCTCGCCATTATCGAGAGCGCGGTGCCAAAGCCAGATACCAGCATGCAAGAAGCAGATGTCAACCTTACCCAGCAATGGCTCCTCAGCCAGCATTGGGAGAAGAAGTGCGCTGCCTCATCAGCAGCGCAGCGGCAGCAGAAAGTGAAACCTCGACATGATGCCCAGGCAGCATGGCTGTTGCAGAGTATAGGATTATCCAGCCTGCAGCACATCAGGGCTGTTGACCCTGGCCAACAAAGGATAATAGGTCACGGGAAATTGGCAAAACTCAGCACGTCAATCTTCAACATCGCATCGACACTGGACGTCCTGGCGCAGTGCAAAGATATAATCTCGGAATTAATACGGGTAGTATACGACTTAGACTATGAGACTCTTTTCACGCCAGAACTGGCTGTGATACAGATTGTAATCTCTGGGGTACCGCAGCAGTTCAGTCTACCGTTCAACGAGGTGAGCGAGTTGCACCATGAGGGTGTAGGATCGACATGGGAGGATTCGGAGGAGCAGGGAACATCGGCGGAATAAGAAAAGGCTGTCTTACTACTTTGACCATAGTCCAATGCAAGGATATTAATACTGCTACAAGTTCCACAATTTCTGCGTAAATAGCCAAGTCCAGAATTGACGAGTAGTGATAAAAAATGCAGGAAAAAGATCTCTATATCCCAGCTTGCGATATTTCTAAGCTCGACACTTCTAAAAGAAACCAATCAGCGAAAACAGTTCTAGTCAGAGCAATGAAAAGACTCTTATATACCTTCCAGTGACGCTTAGATAGACCGGATTCGTAAAGCTGATCAATTTCGGCAAGTGTTCGATTGGACGTCTCAGGCCTATATGTCACACCTAGTTAGCAGGCAACTCAATGGAGCGGTAAGTGGGATCGGAGCTACGAACAACAAGAAGAAAGCCAGAGTCAATGTAATTGCCATGCAGCCCGCGAATATGAGGAAGGCTTTCGCCCCAAGATTTGCCCTATAAGTCACCAATTATCAGTCTCAAGAAGTAAATACTGCATCGTCCAAGAATATTAAGGACAAACCCATCTATCGCGGTGATCTGAGGCACTATCAATGTCGTCAAAATTGCCGTAGTGTAGCTCCAAAAGACGGTCCAAGACATAGTTGGCTCACGAAGTCGCAGGGTTGGGATCTCGGTTGGCAATACATAACAGCTGGGTTTTAACAGCTTAGTAAGTGAAATATCTCAGACAGGAAATTGTTGCAACGGGATGATTTCAGATACTCACATGGACTGGAAGCTCGCAGCATTAACAAAACTGAGGATGATGCACAAGGCAGCCAGACCAGTTTTCTGGGGCTGCGTCTTCAACCCCACGCATGCTAGTACGCCTGCGACGATGTCGATTAAAAGGATGAGGAAGAAGCCGACGAGAGCGACCGGCCGTCTGCCGACCTTATCAAGAAGCGTGGGGCCTACGATAGTACCAACGAACTGGAGGAGGAAGATAATAATAGTGATCTCAAAAGGGTCCGCCACACCGCTCTGCACGAGGATGACGGTCGAGTATGTGCCGACGAGAATTTGACCGCCAACTTGGCCCAGACTGATGAAAGCAGAGGCTGTAAGTGTTCGTTCAATATTTTCTCCGTTAAGAATCTCCCAAAAGTGAAGGGCTTCGCCGCCTTCTGACTCTAAGCATAAGGCGAGGTCAATGTCGCGCAGCTCACTCTCAGCCTGTGGGATATTGCCGCCCCGGAGGAGGATGAGGCTCTGTCTTGCATCATCGCGGCGCCCACGAGACATCAGCCAAGTTGGAGACTCGGTGAGAAAGAGAGACAGAATAGCGAACGTGACCGGCATTGCAGCTTGGACGGCGAGCGGAGCAGAGTATTGCCAGTGGGAGTTGTACTTCGATGTAGTCCAGACAACAACGGTAGCGATGACCGAAGTCGCTCCTGCTCCTGCGACGGTTAATCCCACGGCTCGGGCACGTACGTGCGTGGGGACCAATTCAGAGATATATATTGGGCTGCAGTTTGAGAGAATACTTACGCCCACATCTGAAGCTGGTCAGCAGGCGACTACGAGTCGGGGATAATAATCTGGTAAAGCAGAGGGGAAGCTTCTCTTACAGTTCCAAAATCTACCAACAACTATGGCAGCTAGATTAGGCGCAAAGAGCTGTAACAGAGATCCTGGGATGCACAAAAGACAGTACGAAGATAGGAAAGTGCCTTTGCGGCCAAGTCGATTCTGACAGGGGACGGCGAGGAATGCGCCCATAGCAGCTCCAACCAGGGGTACACAGATCATCAATTGTAGATTATGGGCCTAAACGTTGTGAGCAACATGATGCTTTGGGTCAGCTAATTTCTTCTTAGGACCGAGAGAACAAAATCAATACAGAAACATCTTCAAAAGTGTACTATACCGAGAAAATCAACTGTCCAGCAACAAGGTGACCCTGAAACTTTTCGACGAAGAGAGGCAACGATACGAGAGGGGAGGCAAACGCATTGTCGTAGCCAAAGAGGCCGATTGCCAGACCTAAAATAATCACTAAAGCAAGAACGTATCAGGGTAAGCAACAGCCTAAGAAAGGTAAGGGGCCACGGTGGGTTTTGACTCACAATTCACCATGACGCGCCAGTTCCACCATCTTCCCTCATTCTGCACCATCTCTTCTCCATTCATTCCCGGCGCTACATCGATGTGCGCATTCGCAGTGGCCACTTCATTCATCTTTTCCATGGTGAATTTGTTGAGTTAAACCTCGTTTCTTAGAGAACGAACTTAATGAAATCTTCTTAATAGAGAAGTAAAAGTAGTTGTCGTGCTTCTCGTGTTGTGGCAGCCAACTACAAACAGCTTTCCGAATAAGTGTGAGCTCCTTTATGTGATCTTACCGTTTGACTGCTAGTGCGGGAGCTATCCCGGGCAGGAGGGCGGAGAAAACAAAAGATCTTCCGAGCATTACTCCGACAGCTCCTCCGCCGCGACAGTGGGGCCGAGATGTGCACCACGGTGTTTACCAATGCGCCCGAACAAGAGCCCGGGGAAGCGTCCGGAAACCAGCTTGACATCTTCAATGGGGTTGCTTTGTACGTACATATTCTAATCATGCACCTCTATACTATATATATTATCCTGCTTCTCAATTCTTTCTTTTATTTCCTGATTGAGTCGCATCGAATCACTACTGACTTTCCTATCCTTGGCTTGCCTCGCTGTTACACAATTAAGTACAACTCCAAGTCAAAAAGTCTTCAAGATGGGAGACGCCACGATCGAGATGCCCAAGATATCCCACGAGCCTACCGTCTTGGAGAATCAAAGCCATCTCCAAACCCTTCCAGTGCCACCCAATGCTGTCACTGCTCTCAGACGTCACGATGAGCCCAACATTATCGAGGCCCTAGATCTTAACTATGTACAAGTAAGCTGAGCCAGATATATGAAAGAGGTCTTCTATCTATGATAAGGAATCTTCTTAACATTAGCAGGAATATTCCAAGCCGCCGTTCCTCGGAAGCGAACTGCCCAACGAAGCAGACGTGCCTGCTGCCCGACAATGGCTAGACAATGTCGTGATGAATCTGCCTCGGGGGCCTCCTGCCACAGCCTTCCGACAGCCAATTGAACAATTAAAGATCGAAAATGTTATTGTAACGTATGGCGGTGATCAATCTTACAGAGTCCGCATCTATTCTCCAATCTCTCCAAGCCAGGGGGGTCGGCCAGCCCTTATTCTGTACCATGGAGGGGGCTTCATTCATGGATATCCCGAAGTCGACGAAGGTACGATATAAAATTATTCCATAAAGTCTTTGCCATCCGGAAACCATTTTGGTCTGACCCGTCTCCTTCTCAGACCTTGCAAAGTTCTTCGCGTTAGAGCTTGACGCTGTCATCATCAACGTGGACTACCGCCTCGCCCCAGAGAACCAGTTTCCCATACCACTTAACGACTGCTACCAGTCTATTCAATGGACAATTGATAATGCCTCGAACTATGGGGTTGATGTTAAGTGTATCGCGATATGGGGCTGCTCGGCTGGGGGGAATCTCGCTGCAGCAGTTGCTCTGCGTGATGCCATGGAGCATGAGATACCTCGAATCTGCCATGTCAGCTTGGTAGTTCCCCTGGTGTGTCACCCAAGGCAGTACTCAGACGCTATGCAGGTCAAGTCGTCATCTGTGAATATGCTCGAGCATAGGGAAACAGGCTTGATCGGAGTGCAACTCCTACTTGGTAAGTCCTTATCCTTCTTAGTAACTCTTATGATCAAGTTGTTCTGCTCAGGGTAATGCCATGTAAGGATTAGATGGAATATAATACTTAAATTATACTAAAACATGGCTTCCTAGATAAATATGCTGGCGAGGAGTGCTGCTCTGACCTCGTATCAGTTCTCAACGCTGCAGTCCCTAAGAACCACCCCCCGACCTCTACTACTGTTGGTGGCAGGGATTATCTCCGTGATGAGGGCATCCTCTATTCGCTTCGCCTTAGGAATAATAATATCGACTCACAACTTGAGATTATTCCTGGGATGCCTCATGGAATTACCTTCCCCCCAACAACACACGCAGCCCGACAGTTTTATATTAACCAAGTTCGTGTATTAGCTAGCGCCTATCAGCGGGCAAGTCACTAGATAGCCTTTAAGTCTTATATAAATAAGTTTTATAGCATATATAAAGGAAAGTTAATAAAGTAAAAAGTATATTTATATATATATTTTAAAAACTCTAAAACTTTTACTATTTATTAATTAAGTATAAATAAATATATTACTTAAGCCTTTAAGTTTAATTTATAATAGTAATATATAATTTATTTAAATAGTTTAAAATTAGTTTACTAGACTAGATATAGCTAAATTAAGTAAGTTTATTATATAGGAGTTAGCGACAGGGAACTTACATATAGCGATTAAATACTAATGCCGGATTTCCCTGAATATGGGCAAAATGGCAACTGGCTTCCTATTATGGCAGATATTGCGGAGCAGGTGAATCCTTCAGAACCCTGTCAGCCTCGTATTACGCTCGGTTACAGGTCATAGACATGGTCGAAATAGAGGCTCCTCTGGGCATTCATCTGATGACTCTCAGACAAGGGACTTTAGGAGGAAAGGTATGGGCAAAATACCGCTGAATAGTCATTTGTCTAATGTTTTAGTATGTACCTTACTGTAGCTTGCAGGATTGATCTTGTAGGTTAGCGTATATTAATATCTTTCAAACACACCATTAATCCATGAAACATTGTGTCAGCCCACTGCACATAGATGGACCTCCTGACCCACAGCGTTGCAATCTTCTTCCCTGCACCGTCAGCATGGGTGTTCCGCATACCTGCGTTGTTTTCAAAAGCAGCAAACTCTGCTCTTTGATCCCTCCGGTTCATTGACAAACCAACGATCAACAGTTTGGTAGTCGAACATAGTTCACTATGGTTCTTGTTTCTCGTCTATTCCAAGGCCTTGGCCTGGCAGCCTTCGCTGCTACAATTTGTCAAGGTGCTGCTCTTGACAGTCGATCGCTAGTTGAAAGAGCCTCCACCAGCGATCGTCTGGTATTCGCTCATTTCATGGTATGCATATCTACCCCTCACACCCATACTCAATTAACACCGCGAGATTGGCATTGTTGGCAACAGACAAAACTCTGCTGATTACGACGATGATATGAAGCGTGCAAAGTCCGCTGGCATTGACGCCTTTGCCCTCAACATCGGCACCGACGATTACACGGATGCACAGCTCGATTACGCGTATGAATCTGCCGACCGTAATGGCATGAAGGTTTTCATCTCATTCGACTTTCACTTCTGGTCAGTTGGCGATGCAGCCGCTGTTGGCCAGAAGGTCAAGAAGTATGCCGACCACCCAGGTCAGCTACGCATTGACAACAGAGTTTTTGTTTCCAGTTTTGCAGGAGATAACCTCGATGCCAACGCTGTGAGAAGTGCTTCTGGCTCTAATATCTTCTTCGTCCCTAACTTTACTCCTTGGGGAGGCTCTACGAATGGTATTGATGGTGCTCTGAACTGGATGGGTTGGCCAAATGATGGTAACAACAAGGCGCCTAAGGATGGTAAGAGTGTCAGTGTCGCCGATGGTGATAAGAGTTACACGAACTGGCTTGGGAACAAAAAGTACATGGCTCGTAAGTATCCCTCTATATAATAGTGCAGGTGGCTGACTCATAACTAGCTATCTCGCCCTGGTTCTTTACTCACTATGGTCCTGAGGTCGACTGGTCCAAGGTTAGTTCTCTCTTATTATGGAGAAAGAATGGCCAAAAGACTGACAGTACTAGAACTGGGTCTTCCCCAGCGGCTCACTCATCTTCGACCGCTGGAACGAGGTTCTTCAAAATGGATTCCCTATGGTTGAAATCCTCACCTGGAACGACTATGGCGAGTCTCACTATATCGGACCCCTCAAAAACAAACACACCGACGATGGAGCATCCAAATGGTCCAACGATATGCCTCACAACGGTTGGCTTGATCTCTTTAAACCCTTTATCGCCGCATACAAGAACAAAGACACCAACGTGGCCAAGTATATCGAAAAGGATCAGATTATCTACTGGTATCGCCGTAATTTGAAGGCCCTCAACTGCGATGCTACCGATACAACTTCTGGTAGAGCGCCACCTAAGCCAAATGAGAACTATTTCCAGGGTCGCCCGGATGGATGGCAAACAATGGAAGACGCTGTCTACGTCGTGAGTCTGCTCCAGTCTGCTGGAACGGTCATCATCAAATCAGGCAGCAACACTGTTACGAAAGAGGTTCCTGCTGGAGCTACTCTTATCAAGGTCGATGCTGGCCTTGGCAAGCAGACATTCACTCTCAAACGTGGCAGCAATAACGTCTTATCCGATACCTCACTCATGGAAATCACGTCTGTCTGCCCCTGCGGCTTGTACAACTTTAATGCCTATGTTGGTACCGTTGCCGCCAGCTTCTCTGACCCTCTTGATAGCAGTGGTCTCGCGTCGTTGACTGTCGGTCTGCATGTCACGACGTGCCAGCCTAAGCCTTCTCTCGGAACCAACCCAGCTTCCCCGACACAAGGAAATGGTCCCCCCATGACGACTGGCACAGGGAGTGGAAAGACTTGAATTGAGGGTGCTATAGCAGACGGTCAAAGTGGTAACTATCTTGGTCTCTGCAAGTTCACTTGTGCCTACAACTACTGCCCACCAGCTCAATGCAAGTGTACCAAGTATGGAACAGCTGTGTCACCTCCAGCTTCGATTGGCCGCGAGGGATGCCCTGCTTCAGATCTTGGGGACGATTACAAGAGCTGTGTAGTTATACTTGCAACCATGGATACTGTCCTGATACGGCTTGCAGATATTGCTAAGGATACAATCTGTAACTAACTGTAATAATGCTGCCAAAGCTTTTATTTATTCCTATTACCATATAGATATTACCTTTCCTTGCATTGTGGCAATCTACCATTGGAAGACGCCCTTCCTTGCACTTTCAGAAGCTTTGTACTTCGACAAGGGCCAGCCGAATGCTTCAAAACATAAGACGAAGTTACTAGACCTGTGTTGCAAGTGCGCGAAATCTCTCGCTTATGCTGTGAATGCAGTCCGCTCTCGGAGAGATAAAAGCGAGGCAGATGAGCTTTTAGCTGAATAAGACTCTCAGTAATAGAGATCTAGTAGATTATAAATTCCTAGTTATTGTATCTAGACTTTTTACATTAGTTTTCCAACTATTAAAGATTTAGAATAAAGTAAGTCTTGTTTAACTATTATATAATATAAGATCCCATCTTGCGCAGAGGAACTTGGCGATAAAACATTGTATCAATTTCCTGATAAGTTCGTCCTTTGAGCTCGGGGATATAGAAAACACAGATAATGGAAGCAAAGGCCGAGAGTCCACCAAAGATAAAGCCAACTTTGCCGCCGAGGTTCTAAAACAATTAGCATATTCAGTCGTTCAAGGACAGGGCAGAACTTACGCCAGCGTCAGGATTGACCATATATAGAACAGCGAAGAACATAATAATACCAAAGATAGCCTGAGTTGCAGTGGCCAAAGCGGTTGTTCGCGCCCTTTGGGACAGGGAGGAGACTTCACCCAGTAAAACAAATGCTACCGCGCCAATCGTGAGGAAGTACACAAACGAGAAGACAACAGTCAGAGAAGACATAGCCCACTTGGCGGCACCTGTTGGCACTACATCGAGAACACCGATGAGAAGAAGAATGGTCGTACAGGCGAACATTCCCAGGATAAAGATAGGGCGGCGGCCAAAGCGGTTCACAATAAACCACGAGCAGATATTGCCAGCTACACCACAGGCGGTAACACCAACACCAAGGTTCAGAGACTTTTGCGTATTGAGTCCAGCTAATTGGAAAAAATATGTGGAGAAGCTGAGGACGAAAATGATACCGACGGAATGTTGACAAGCAAAGACACCGATAGAAATAAATGTACGAACTCTATCAGTGCCCTTGAATGCCGAGATGTAGGGAGGACTAGCCATGGTGGCCTCCTCTTCGACTGTTTGCTGAATGGCTTGAAGCTTTTCCAATGCCTCAAATTCAGATCCATACAGATCCTGAAGGACAATTCTGGCCTCTTCCATCTTTCCAGCTCGCACAAGATACCAAGGCGACTCGGGAGAGAGAAAGCTACCGATGAAGAGGAAGATAGAGAAGATCAGCTGCGCCAGGAATGGTCCCCGGAAAGCCCAAACGTCGTCTCGGTTACCAAAACCTGAAGTCACCGAATTCGATATCAGTTGACCGACGGCAATAGCAAGGTTGACACCAGCGGTAGAGAGACCACGTAAGACAGTCGGGGCGATCTCGGAGCAGGTGATAGGGCCCAGTGTCAAGTAAAAGCCAACTCCGACGCCAAGGATAAGCTTGCTGACTACGAAAGCAGCTCGGGTGGAAGAAAAGGACTCTCCCATGATGCCTCCAGTCACAACAAGAACCCCCAAAGTAAGACTCTTCTTGCGGCCCATTCTATCGGAGATGGCGCTGCAAACAAAACCTCCAAAGAACTGACCGACGGAAGAGACAATGTTGAAAGCGGTCAACCAGTCGGCCGGGATCACCCAGTCACCATTGAGCTCGTGACTTTATCATGGATTAGAAATAATATTATTAGAGGGTTGAAATGAAATGATGACTTACCCATAGTATTTGCGAAAGGCTGGAACACCTACCATGGCACCGTTGACCTGGGTATCAAAACCCCCTGGTTGGACAAGTCAGCATCTCACAGTAGATATGCCGGTATCATCCGAAGAGCGAAAACTCACAACCCACAGCACACATGCACCAGAAGAAAGACCACCAGATAATCTTGGGGTGCTTTCGAACGACATCCTTGAAGGTCAGACTATGTTCGTTGGCATTGGCCACTTGGATCTGATCCAGCATGTGTTTGTCAGAGACTGCCATATGCTCAACGGTTGCGTCTATGTGGCTGAAGGTACTCTTTTGGTCGAGTGCATGCTGACTGGTGTTGGACATGGTGAGGTTGATGTTGTATTGTCAAATTTCAATCAGAAGAGTAGTTGGCGATGCTGTTGATGATCATTTGAAGGGGAAAAAAGGGAAGAGGAGCGTGCTCTTTGTATCTTATATCCCTCCGGTGGCCGGTGAGTTTGTCGACATGATATGCTATTCGGTTGCGACCCAGGCCATTTCCAAGCCAACCGAGTCTGGGGAAGGTTTGGTCTAATTCGCGGGGTCGCGAGAAAACTCTTAGACTTGTTCCCCATGCGGGGAAGAATGGCTCAACTAGGCGAAAACTGGTATAGAACCATGACTTCTACACATCGGATTTGGCCCCGACACTCCGCTAGTTTCCAATGCCTTGTTTCTTGCTGAATAAAGAGAAACCATCACTCAACATCACTCGTATCTCTTTTTAGCATCCCCCCCGACATTCCGCTGCCCTTCTTTTTATCTTTCTCTCAACGCCATGGCGTCTCAATCTCGCCGTCGCGCAGACAGTCACCGTGCCTCCATCAGCCGCCCTGGCTCTACGTACGCTAGGAAACGAGCCATCAAAGCATGCCAGGTATGCCGCGCTCGGAGAACAAAGTGCGATCAGCAACGGCCGGCCTGTTCATTCTGCGTAAAAGCTGGCGTGCAATGTGTTTTCGAACCAGACACCAATGTGACATTCGATCAAGCGAGCCTTGCTATCCTAGACCGGCTCGACCGACTCGGGCGTAAGATAGACAGCCAATCGAGGCCCCAGCCGGCGTTCCTAGGGACCCATTATGATGACAGTATCCATGAGACCAGCAACGACTTATCGCCCGAGCCTAGTGTCATCCACAAGATTCTTTTCCCTATTACGATCGACAAAGTCCTCCAATGGAGTGTCTTCAGAGACGTCCAGTTACCAATTCTGACGTCCCATACACAACAACCCCCTGGGTCACAGTCTGAATGCAGTAATGCACAGAGACCATGGGTGGATGAGATTCTCGACCGGGCATCATGCGAGCGATGGCTCAGTAGCTTCTTCGCCCATATTCATGTCAAGAACCCAATCTTGGACGAGGAAGAAACAAGAAGACTTGTCTCCAGGCTGTGCGCACAGGGACTCGACTGGAGCATCGACTCCGGTCTGGCGCTTCTGGTTTGCGCCAACGGAGCCATTGCCCGACCACTCGAAGAGCATCTCCCTCTATCACACCCAGACAGACGAATGGCGATTTCCCTATTCGAGGCAGCACAGAGAAGAGTTGGTGGCGGCTTAGGTCCAGTGGGACTGATACATGCTCAGTGCGCCTTTCTATCAGGGGTTCTTCTCATGTCACTGATACGACCTGTCGAGGCTTGGACAACATTTGTACACGGATTGGCGATTTGCCACTCGCTTCCTTATACCCGACAACTCGACCCTGCTTCGGGCCAGACAAGTACGCAGGAGACTTCAGAACAGAGTGTTTTATGGTCGTGCTGGAAGTCTGAACAGGAGCTCAGGTTCGAACTGGGCATGTCTAGCCCCGCTGGATTGGCTGATGACCCTCCCGAGCTGTTCCCCAAGCCTCCCGATGGATGCGAAGGTGATTTTGAGCGAGCATGGTACTTTTACCTATCCGAGATAGCTCTATGGAGAGTCGAGGTGAATGCTCGAAGAATAATGGGCCAGCTCCAGCATGGAAGCTGGCTGTGGGTTTCAAGAGTTTTAAGAGAGATCAGAAAAGATACATCACATCAACTCGAGACATGGCAAGCCTCACTACCGCCGCTCGTCAGTATCGAAAATGAATCCTCTCCTTATGGAGGTGTCGAGGATGATGTGATCCGATTCGTACTGCGCGGGCGCATCACGTATATCCGCGAGCTTATTTCCTGGCCGTTTATGCATTTTGCTCTTAATGAAGCTGTAGACCAAGAGTTGGATGATCATGATACTTCTGCTGCACTGGCTTGTCACCACCAAAGGTTGCTCGTTAATGCACCAGGTTACTACCATCGTCACCACGGGACTTGGCTTATGCTGCGAAGCTCAGCAAGAAGCGCAAGTATACTGCTTGGGTTTGCACGCTTACACCCCGGGTCTACCCTTTTGCCTTTAGGTTGGAAGGACACAGTCTTGGATACCTTGAAAATGGTCGAATACTGGAGCCTTGAGGCCGATGGAATGCTTTCGGTATTACAAACAATGAAATGGCTCGTCGAAGTTGTGTAGTGATCTTACCATTATTTGCGGCATGTAGCAAGCTGTAATCAAAATTCCAATCAATTTATCTGCTAATTGTACATATTGTGCGCTTCAATACAGCTTACAAACCACGCGAATTGCCTCCTTGTCCCCAGAGTGTCCAGCAACCTCAATCACAACAGAACTAACCAACAAGCAGAATTTGCCATTGACCCATCGTTCAATTGGCCGCAAGGATGCTTCGATACATATTCGCTTCGACTCCCTCGATTGCAAGTAAGCATTCCTGAAACCAAGCAAGACCCGATGCGGAAACTCTGCCATCTTAGGGTATCCATACACCTGGGCAACGTGATGGCCGGATCTCAGACCTATATTTTCCACGTCCAACGCGACCTTGATAATCCTCCGGCCTGTCAAATACTCACATTCAAGGTTCCTGAATCGAAACTTTGTATAGGACAACCCATAACCGAGTGGAAAAGCCGCGTCAACTCCAAGTTTATCGAGCAGAGCTTGGCCGTACCAACGATCATATTTGATACTTGATGCTTCGATGTCAAGTTCTGGGAGGTGGCTTTCATCCTTAGGAATAGAGAATGGTAATCTACCTCCAGCATCGACACGTCCAAGCAAGACGTCTGCGAGTGCATGGCCACCCTCTGACCCAGCGTACCAACTGATCAAGAGAGCGGGTGTTTTGTCTTTCCATTCCTCCATTATAACAGCACCGGCGCAAATAAGCACCACGATTGTATGTGAGTTGGCAGACGCCACGGCATTGATAACTTGAACGTCTCGAGGTCTTAATCGCAGGGACCGTCGGTCGCCACCAGCACCAACTTCCAATGCTGATTCTTGTTTTCCTTGGGCTGGATTTCCCCGCACAATCGACAACATCTCTTCCTCGTCAGGATTTCTCGTCGGGGGGAATAGCTCAGATAGGCTAGGGTCATTCTGGAGCGAAGGTACCACATATTCGCCCTCATCCCCGGCATCGTAGCCTACGATAACAACAGCAACATCTGCTTGCTCGGCGGCCTCTCGAGCGGCTTCTGGATTGTCACTATCTTCAAGAATAACATCTGCGCTCGGAATATCACTCTTGAGTCCTTGGTAGGGGGTGACGATGGTCGGTGAAAAAACCTGTGAGGATCCCTTGTCCCCCGTGTTGGGTTTGTTTGCCAGACGGCCAATAACAGCCAAACGAGATAGCCCTTCTGATTTGAGTGGCAGAACCGGATTGCCATTGATAGGATCATTCTTAAGAAGAACCATTGATCGTCCTGCAACCTCTCGGGCGAGCTGTCGATGTTCTGCACAGAAGACAACCGACTCATCAGGTGCTTCCTGGACAAGAAGAGAGCCAAATTCGAGCTGGGTGCGCAAAATGTTCATGGCCGCTTTGCTGACATCAACCCAGGATATTTCACCACTCATCAATGCATCATTCAGATGCATTGCCCGTTGTTGCATGAAAGGAGCTTCAATATCCAAGCCGTTCTTCAGAGAAGTCGCAGCGTTTCGAAGACCGAAAATGAAGTCTGTCATGACGAATCCAGTGAAATCCCACTGGTCGCGCAAGATATCTGTAAGTAAGAGCCTGCTCTGCCCAGCCCACTCGCCGTTGACCGAGTTATATGAAGACATGACTGATGCTGCGCCAGCTTCGATAACTTTCCTGAAGTGAGCAAGGTATACTTCATGAAGCACGTCTTCGTCTACTTGTACATCAACTCGGAACCGAGCATTCTCTATCGAGTTCAAAGCAAAATGCTTGACGCATGCCATGATATGATTTTGAACGCCCTGGGTGAGTGCAGTGCCAAATTCGCCCAACAAAACGGGGTCTTCTCCATATGTCTCCTGGATGCGACCCCAAGCTGGATGGCGCGGGAGGTTGATACATACACCAGCGAAGAGATTGGCGCCTTGGGCCTTGCCTTCGAGTCCAATAGCATTACCAACACGCCGTTCGAGGTCAACATCCCAGGTTGCACCGCGCGCCATGGCAATTGGAAAGGCTGTCGACGAGCCCATGACAATGCCCCTGGGCCCATCGGTAAACTTTACTCCCGGAATGTTGAGACGAGGGATCGCGCCCATGACAAATGGTTTGCGGTTATAACGATCGCAGAGTATTTCCCGCAGACCATCCCAGAAAGGCATGTCTCCATCCAGGAGATGCAAGCGCTCGGCTGGTGACATTTCTGCCAGCAGGCGGATGGCAACAGCTGAAGGATCATGGCCATTTTCGACTTCCTTCACGGCCTTGTCGAAGGTCAGAGTCTGGGAGATTTCATGATCGTGATCCTGGCGTCGATGTGTCTGGATTGCTAGGGTAGCGCTCTTCATGATGACAGGACTGCAAAGAATGATGCTGGGTAGGATGTAGCTATGCAGTGCATGTGCGAAATGGTCTGAAAAGGTGATATTGGTTTCTTCAACTGAGAAAGAAATATGACAGCCTGTTGTAGAAACCACTCCACGGTGGAAGACACGTGAATCATTGGTTGTGCCATTTTCTGATCGCGGAGTATCGGGTCATGTCCGATGACAACCTAGGCAAACTCAACCTGCGGAGTGTCGGGTCAAACACCGAACGGTATCAGCTGATGATGTGAGAGGTGTACCGACGCATAGACACTAGTTAGTTACCCCAGACTATCACCCCGCATATTGGGATGATGCCATGAATTGCCGCAACCTGCAGTCCAATAACCTTAACGCGTTATTTGGCTAAAGTCAGAAACTCACTGGCAGTTGCGCCATTGGCGCGTTTGGATCTCCTTCTCTGGTCATTTTGGGTACTTTGTTAGGTACGCTATTGGTGTCTGAAGTGATATTTCGTTAAAAAGTATTTATTGTACATAATCTTGAATATATAAGACTTCCATCATTCTTTGTCTTTTATCCTCTAAACACATTCTTTACCCCGAATCACAATAAATAACAAAGCTCCCTTCAACTTACTCCTCTCAACCGTGATGAGGTCTCTTCTTCTCGGCTTGGCCTCTTTGGCCACCACTTATGGTGCTGCACTTGAGAAACGTGCCCCTACTCCTTTCTCCAACTTCACCAAGAACGAATTCTTCAAACCTGCGGCCGATGCTCAGCTCTGGGGTACACTCTATGCTCGGTCACTCCAACTACCTGACGAGTCCCTGCTTATGACCTGGGAAAACTACCCAGCTGAGTCTAAGGAATATCCTGTCAATCGTATGTCTTTTGATCTATGTGTGTTTATATGCTGCTGAGGTTAACATTCTGGTTAGATCCGATCTACAAGTCGATCGATGGGGGTGCAACTTGGTCCAATTTCAGTGCCGTTAAAGACACACAGAACGGTTGGGGCATGCGTTTCCAACCATTCCTGTACACACTTCCCACCGACTTCGGTGGTTATGACAAGGGCACTATACTCGCAGCTGGTGTTTCGACCCCTGAAAGCCTGAAAGGTGGTGTTTACATCGATGTCTACGCTAGCAAAGATGACGCAAAGACTTGGGAATTTGTGTCTCATATTGCGTATGGTGATGGACCAAACACTATTCAGAATGGCAATAAAGCGCTATGGGAGCCCTTCTTCTTGATGTATGACGGAAAGCTGGTCTGTTACTATTCCGACCAGCGGGACCCCAATCATGCTCAGAAGCTCGTTCATACTACCACCACCGACCTTAAGAACTGTTCAGACATTGTCGCTGATGAGGCTGAGAGTAACTATGACGCTCGCCCTGGTATGACCACTGTGGCTCACATCGAGAGTACCGATAAGTGGATCATGACTTGGGAACGCTGCGGCGTGGATTCCTGCAGAATCTATTACAAAATCTCCGATAGCCCTCTTACATTTGGGCCTATCCCCGGTACCAGGCTCAAAGCCACCGATGGTAGTTTGTTTACCAGTGGACCATACGTGACTTGGGTTCGTAACCCTTATACCAATGACAGCTCTGGCATCATTATCATCAGTACCACCTCTTCCGAGAACCTTCTGATTCAAGGCGATAATCCAGTGGAAGGACAGTGGAAGAAGGTTGACATCAACCACTGGTCTGCCTACTCTCGGAGCGTCAGAGAGATTACTATCAAGGGAACTAAGCGACTGCTGCTCGGGAACGGCGGCAACTTTGGGGACAAGAAGTATAATGGCATTGCTGATGCTGTTGTTCCTATTCCAAAGCTCTGAAATGATTAAGCGGCGTGTTGATATCCACATAGGTCGGATAGAGTTGCAAAGATGGGATCAAGAGTAGTGAACAGCAGTACTTTTTGTACTTTCAGTCTCGAAGTAGTGCAGAATGATAATTCGTATAGGTTCACTAGATTCTTATACTTTAATAAGTCTTCCTGACTATTTCTACTTGGAGATTGAGTAGGGAAGTTATGGGCAGTAAGCTTCGAGACTATAAGCTACCCAGCAGGAACCTATGTTTACTGCTCCCCTCCTACAGCTCTATGTGAACAGGAGCGCTCATCGTGCTACTGACGGTTTAGTGAACGTACCCATCCTTATCCGCCAGCTTCTAAGATACAATAGATCCACAATTGACGATAATGTCGACCACTCCCCAACTCTCTAACATACGCGAAAGTGCAGTAACGGCAACTACACGCACCAATTTCTCCTTTAACTCAAACTAGGTTCTCTCTGCTGGAATAAGCTCATAGCCACAAATCTTAACTATAAATAACACTTTAAGCCCATAACTTAGACATTAATACTATAATAACTAACCAATAGCTATAATAAAATGCTAATATTATTAAAACCTAAAAAATAACTTATTTACCTACTATTATAGGCTATAAAAAGCTCTAATATATCTCTTAAAATAACTAAATATAAGATAATAATAGAGTAATATAGTAATATATATACCTAAATAAAAGCTTATTTATATAGTAAATCTAGATAAATTCTAGCAGCAGTATATTAATAAAAATCCCCTTAACCTTAATAATATCAAGGATCGCTAACAGACTTTTAGGAAAGAGGATAGCTTCAGGGCCATTGAAGATGAAAAAGACGAGATTTTCAAGGCCATCGAACTTCAACTCAAACAGGAGGGTTTGGAATACCTCAAGGCCTCCCATCCACCATTAGACAAGAAGAACTTGTATCGCGAGGATGATCACTGGTCTGCATATGACCCGGCCGACTAAGGTAGGTTTTGGGCACAAGACTGACACTGCGATCTGTTTTAGATGAAAGCAAAACTAACATATCGGTAGTTTCCCGACGGTATCTCTCAGACGAGTCTTCCCATAGACGTTGATACGACGGTCCCACTGGTCGAGCCGCGACAGAGCATGTATATTCCGCTCCGTGCTCCCTTCGAAAATTTGAACCGGTAAGATCGGGCGCGCAAGGCAAATTCTCCAAGGCTCTCGTCAGGGTTGAACAGGGCGAGAGTCTGCTTGGCTATGGCAGCTTAATTAGCTTGTCCGTTCGTCTATAGTTAGCCTTCTCGGTAAGACTGCGGGTTTCGGTAGAAGGTCCTTCGCTTCCCCCTCCGATCTCTTTTAGTTATTCACACAATTCACCGCCTCGGGTCTGAGGATATCGAGCTAATAAGAATAAAAAAGGTCTACACGACATAACTAAGAAGGGAGGCTATTTATTCATAGAGAAATCTCGAGCTGCCTAGTACTACGTTTAGTTCTTTTAAAATTACTGCCATAGCGGTATTAAACAGCGCTAAGACTATTCGCGCATGTTAATACATACTATCTAGTGAAGACAATGGGAATTACATGTTCACGACGTGTGAATTGACACAGCAAAGCAATGTAGAATTCTAACAGAACTGTTATTTGCAGTTGAGACTTGTGGCAGTGAGCTTATTCCGGCAGAGAGAACCGAGTAGAACTCTAACTCGAATTGATCCAATGAACTCTTTATGTACACTAATGTTGATTATTACTGGCTTTTATGTCTACAACTGACTGTCATTTTGCCTCCAAAACTTTACTTCAGCTCATATTGCTTTTTGCCCTCCGCGCTCAGGCCTAAGTCCACGACTTCTTTATCCTCACTAACGACCTTTCTCAAGTCGCCAAAGGGTAGAATGAAAACAAGGGACTTCCAAGGTGCTTGGAAACCAGAACTCTCATCCTTGGAAAACTTGACCTTGATCTCAGACTCCGTAGCCGAGTAAGCAATGGTGTAAGAAGAGATTTTGTTCTTGGTTGACACAGAGGTACCATCATCTTCATACCACGTTGTCTCATGCCACTTGCCATCACGAGATTCCTTCTGAGGAGGGAAGATCTCCACGCCCCGGTAATCGTCAAGAGGGAGATTTGCCACGTTCTCCTTCTCACCAGGAGAGAGAACCTGTACGTCTCGACCAACAGCGACGGCACGGCCAACCTTGCCGAGAACGGGGATGCCAGCACCATGCCACTCGACGTCAAGGTCAACCCATTGACCAGCCTCAAGATACTGGTATGGTGCATTTAGGTTCAGGTATCCCTCATCATCGTCCGGCGCCTTGGGGAGGTAGAACTTGACCTTGCTTGCTCCAGCCTCGAAGACACCACCGACGAGCATGGAGTCACCTAGCCAGTACTGCTTCTCTCCATCAAGAAGCTTCCAGACTTCAGGGTCAGACTCGTAACCCCAACCGATCCATCTCTGGGGCGGCGAAGCAGTCTGGTGACTCTCGAGAGATAGAGAGTAGATGTAAGGAATCAAGGCATAGCGACGCTTGATAGTCTTGCGGACAAGGTGAGTGATAGATGGGTGCATCCAAGGCTCAATGACATCACCGATTGAGTTGTCTTGGCCTGTCTTGAAGCAGTTGATGGCGAATCGAGGAGAGTAGATACCAAGCTGGACCCAACGAAGGAGAAGCTCAGGGTCAGGTTGAGGACCCTCGAAACCACCAATATCATGCCCGTAACACTGCATCAGGGAGAGGCCAGCGTTGAGACCGAGAGCAGTCGAGCCTCTCATACTATCCCAGCTGGTAGTGTTGTCACCGCTCCAAGAGCTGCAGGCGTAGCGCATAGTACCGGCTGTAGCACTGCGAGTGAGAACGAAAGGTCGCGAGTCAGGGTTGACAGCTAGAAGAGCATCGTGAGATGCCTTGCCGTTGAGCTCAGTATGTAAACTGCGACCCCAGAGACCGACTTGAGGTCGCTTCTCAAGCCCCTCGGGAACCTCGAGTACATCCTTGCTGACGTTGAGAGCGCACTCCCATTCGTCATCGGGAATCGTGTACTCGTTGTTATCATTCCACATGCAGTCGATACCCTCTTCTGCAAGCCTCTTGATCCCATTGTACCACCAGTTGTAACCGGCCTCAGAAGTGAAGTCAATATGACCACCGTTGGCTCTCTCACCTCCTCCAGCGCTCCAAAGCTTGGTGACAGCTGGTTCCTTGGTATGAGGATCAAGGAAGAGACCGCCAGCATCCTTGAGCTTCTGGTACTCGGGATGACTGGAAACGAGATACGGCTTTACGTTGGCAATAGTACGCATACCCAGCTTATGGAACTCCTTAATCCAATCCTCGGGATCGGGGAAGCGGTGGCGATTCCAAGTGAAAACGTGTCGGTTCTTGGGGTGCTGCTCAGCCACGGTGTATCCAGATGACATCTGGTAAGCCGAGCAAGGAATGTCGTGCTCCTTCATCTTGCACGCCAACTCGATCAAGGCTTCACCAGCTGGGGGATCGTCGAGCATGGAGTACTTCATGCCTCCAGAGAGGTAACCGAAGGCCCAGCGAGGAACGAGAAGGGGATAACCAGCGAGATCAGCGTAGGTCTGAACAACTTCTTTGAGAGTCTTTCCGGTGATGATATACTCTTCAAGACCTCCAAAGTCCTGACGATAGACCTTGTAGAATCCCCACATACCGTCCATCTCGGAGCCGATGGAGTATTCTCCTCGAGTATGGCTGGTGGAGAACATGGCTACGCAGCCTTGAGGTGTAGCATTGATCAAGAGGGGGATGTTCTTGTAGAGAGGGTCAGTTCGATGGGCGTCGTATCCAAAGCTGTCGGTTGCTGATATCTGGAACCGGCGACCAGAGAGATCCATTGGCGCAGCCTTTTCTCCAAGACCGACATGGAACGTCTTGCGGTTATACTGAGTGTAGTGAGCGATACCGTCACCATTGACGGCATAAGATCTGTTGTCAAGATCTTGAAGAATTGGTGGCTGACCATCGAAGCCTACAGAGAGAAGAGGAGTCTCTCCAGCATAGTCGACATTGGCGACCACATTACCAATCTGGATCTTGGTACCCTTGTCATTCGATGTGACTTTTGGCTGAACACCATCTAGCTTCGTCTCAGCACGAGGGACGCTGGGACGAGGCGGTAGAGGATGGGTAGCGGATGTGAAGGTTGTTCTGAAGACGTTGGGACGAACTGCTTCAAAGTTGAACTCAAAGGGCAGAGTGGCATCGTTGCAACGCAAGTGGACAGACGGCTTGGTGCTGTCTTTGCCAGCTGCCTCGACTGTCCACGAAGAAGGAATGCGTTCACGTTGAGGCATGATGAAGGAATAATCAAGTTTTGATGTGAAAACTCAATAGTTGACAACTGAAAGAGATTGACAGAGGAGGGAATGTTCCTCTTTTAACTTGACACAACATGCATTCGTTGCCGGGTTCGGGATGCAAGTATCGCCTCATTTACAGCCAATAACTACCGAAAAGAATCCAAAATCGGGCTTTCTTTATTTCGTCCGACCCCATCCCCGGAGAATTCTGGCCAAGTCCGGTTCTGCGCTGCCGCGTGACCTGTTTAGTACTAAACCCCTCACGCTCGAGTCGGAGAAAACACCAAAAAGTCCGATTTCGTTGCCGAGCGTCCCCACGGGATAGAAAGTCCACTCTGACAGCCAGCAACGGCATTATTTCTGATGATCATTCAGCCCGATTGACCTCCGAATGGTATCAAGCCAGTTTTCCAACAAAGATACAGCTTAAGTTATTTGTCTTTTAGACATTAAACAACTGGCATCAAGATCATAATATACTGTACGGATAGAGAACTAAGAATTAAGCTCCACATACATGCCGTTCAGACCTATCAGCAGCTGAGATATGATGTTCCTGCCTGAGGCGTCAAGACAAGACTGCAGCTCAGATTTTCCCCGCGCAAACATGATTCGCCAGGGAGAAAATGATCATCATGAGAAGCGCGTTCCGGCATTCAAATTCAGTCTAGGCTCACATATTAAGATGAGTCGAGATCAGCATGTCACAAATTCATCAGCCTTCAGAAGGGGGAACTTCACAAACAGCCCCATCCTCACGGATCCGTAAGAAAAGATTACCGGTACAGCCGCCTTGCTTTTTGAGACCAGCGAACCTCGGCATCTAGTTATTGCCTGTGCCCTGTGATGAAAGAAGCTAACCTACATCCTTAAGAAAGCTTGCATAGCTTGTCGACAGAGCAAAGTCAGTAGGCACTTAGGGAACTCTCTGGACGTACGCAGCTTACATCTTGAATAGGTAAAGTGCAATGGCTCGCGGCCATGTGCTCGGTGTGTATATTGTGTAGAAGGCTGCGGACTCACAGTGCTGATGGGCAATATAGGTGCTGTCAACTTCAAAAGACATGCCAATTTGTCGAGAAACCAAAAGAGGACCATGAACTGTTTGGCTTCCTTGTCTTCCGCTGGCAAGAACGTTTCTAATGTCGTCACAGAAAGATCGAGGCGCTTCAAAGAGAGATCGAGTTTCTCAAGTCAAGACTGCAACCAACTCAGGAAACTATGATGGAATGCTCACCTGCTACCTACCCAGCGGAGAATCAGTCGTCATATATCACAGCGAGTCGTACAGGGATCGCTGCTCATGGGGTATACACACCAGCACAAGCACAAGTTCCTCCACAACCCGTGGCATCGACGAGTACGAGCTCACCAGATACTGCCACATTCCTTATCAGATCACAGGGGAGATCCAGGTCAGCCTTTGAGACCGATGCAATAGCCCCGACAACTGCCGAACTCGGGATTGAGATGAAGGATGACGAGGGGCGGCTGTACTTCAACGCCTTTTTCTCCGGCTGTGATCGCTACGTTCCTGTCTTTGACCAGCGATTTGACACAATTGAAGCTATTCGAAGTCAAAGTCCTTTGCTATTCATCACAATATGCTCAGTTGGGTGTCGTGTACTTAACGGCACAAGCTCGAGATGGCGAGCTCTTGCGCTTCAGACTCAACGCATGCTCAATGCCGCTATCGTCAATCCGTTGATGGGAAGCCTTGAGACAGTACAATCAATCCTCGTTCAGGCTTGCTATGCAAGAGAGAGGGCACTTCTGATTGCAATTGCGACGCGCATGGCCTTAGATCTTGGGTTCCCTGAAGCCTACGATACACTCATTGCAGAAGCCGTCTTGGGAGAAATACAGATGGACAACAGTGACCAAACTATCTACAACCACAACATTATGCGCATGCGCAAGACTAGAGTTTGGCTGCATTTGTTGGTGATGAGCTACATTCTACATGTGGATGCTGGTGGAATGCCAACGTTCAAGTTCCGAGGTGCTTCACGCAGATGCAGAGTCCTCCTACAAAGCCCACTTGCTACCGGGATGGATCATTATCTCTTTGCTCAGGTCGAACTCAACGTTCTACGTGCAAAGATATATGCATCTTTACCCCAGGGTGCCAACCTGAGCGACGAGGAGATTCTTGATCTTGTAAAAGATGCCAAACTCGACATCGATGTCTGGTTCCAGGACTGGGTTCGTATCTCGCTGCCTCATCACGATTCAATGCCTTGGTTTGTGCCTAATCTTTCTGTTCAGCGCTGCTGGGCTGATAACATGGCTCTTTGCCGTGCGGTGAGGGCTGCAGGCGTGGAGAACGTCAACGTCATGTCACCCATCCAGAAGAATATCTTATCAATGACCAAAGCTTCCCTCCAGCAACATCTTGATATAATCATTCAAGAACCAAGGATATATCTTAAGAGCATCCGGTATGCAATGGACTTTGTCTGGGCTAAGAATACTTTCTGCTGCCTTCTTCTTCTCAAGCTGTCCGCTTTGCTCCCCGACACAGATAAGTTGCAGACGGAAGGTCGCAGCGATGAGCTTGTTATAAAAGCTAGCATCCTGCTACAGGAACTGGAACTAGTCGCTGCCGCAGGACACAAAGACGACACTCGATCAAATACCAGCTTACTATACCTCCAACTTTTGAAGACAAGTATACAGAAGTACAAGTGCTGGCTGGCCCAGGATGAAGGAGGCCCCAGAGGAGGACAGTCAACCTTTCCTCTGACCCAAGAGAGGAATTGCGATAACGAGCTTGAGTCCTTTGTCCCAGATCAGTTTGTCTTCGAATGGGACTTTCCAGGCCTGACCCTGTTTTCGTCTCCGATCAATGAGACTGGTTGGATCAATGAACTTCTCGCTGGAGCACAAGAGTTTGGAGAAAACGGAAGCAGCATCAATTGGGCTCTGATCGACTTTTCTATGTGAAAGAGTCTGCAGAAACGAGATGGCTATTGTGGCGTAGAGGACAGGACACTGTACTATGCGACTCTGCAAGCTGCAGTAGCATAACATCTCACTCTAATCGCTGCTTATCGATAGCTTATCGGCCAGCGCTAAACCGATATGGTGATCAGCCCCACCAAGGGAATCAGATCCAATACTGGGTTGACTTAACCCTCACAGATATTCTCGCCTCACCGTTTTTCTCTATGCGCAGCAAGAATAACCCTAAGACGTTCTCGCAGTCAGTCTTATTTTATTTGTTGCCAACATACAGGAAACTCGGCTTGAAGAGATAGTGGCAACTCATACAGCTAGTCGTGAACTCTGCAAGGTCAGCAACCTCACTGTAGTTAATTAAAATTCTCTTTTCAGGTGGGTTCAGAAGCATCGCCATCATGTCTCTATCTAGAGTGTCGAAATGTCTGGCAAGTCTGTCCTTGGTGCCTGCTATCTATTGCCTTTACCTATTATGGCAGTCCCTATAGTTTACTGTCAGGCCAACTGAAACCGATAGCTAAATGTCGATCTATATCTAGACCTAAAAGCTAGATCTTATTGAGGCAATTGGATATTCGGATATTCGGATATAGGTAGGTCCTCTCAATAATACCATTCTACCAGTCCAGGTAATTTTAGGGCCGCCCGGAACGGGTAGAACTGTACCGGCTGTTCGCTATATGTCGGCCATTATCGGCGAAAGTCAGAAAGCGAGGCCGAAAGCCAACCTCCGATTCCTCGGTCACCACCGCGCTCTGGCCTCGCTGAGCGGAACTGTAGAGAGACGCCGACTAAACATGAGTACATCACACTCGGATACCCGTTCGTGCCGACCTAACTCGCGAGCGACCGGTGACTCTGAACGATATTGCGATGGAAATATCGCTCCAAGTTTATATATAAATATGTTAGCAGAGCACCCAACCTCCACAAGAAAATGCTTCACAGTAGACTCAAGCATTTGACTAATATTGGAGATATAATCGCAATTAGAGACCGTTCGTCTTACTTCACCCTCAAGCTCAAAATCATGGAAGCACTCAAAGCACGATTCCCTGACTTGGCCTTCTGCCCCCTTCGGAAACCAACTGGGTTTGATCCCGCTACGATTCACTTACCCGTTGGCCACGTCAAAGCGGAAGGGCGGCGACCCTTCACCGTCGAGTGTGTCTTCGCCAGGGACGTGGAAGTACTAATGCGTGACGGCATCAAGATCTACTCTGATGTATTTCGGCCCGCGAGCTCAAGCGACCCGGGTGGCCAGGTCCCTGCGATTATAGCATGGAGCCCTTATGGAAAAGATAGCAGTATGCATTTCATTTCACACATTCATGCGGATTACAAACAGCTGATTGATACAGAGGGCCACTCATACGATCATATGGGACCTTTCCGCTGTGGGCTCAAGCTGGATCAAACTTCCGGATACGAAAAGTTCGAGGCTCCTGATCCAGCCGACTGGTGTGCTAGAGGCTATGCCGTCATTAACCCTGACGCTCGAGGCGCTGGGTTCTCTGAAGGAGATATTGCCCAGTGGGGAGATCAGGAAGCCTTTGACTTGCACGACCTTATTGACTGGGTTTCTAAGCAACCATGGTGTAATGGCTGCGTTGGTACGGCTGGAAACTCTTGGCTTGCTATCGCACAGATCAACGTTGCTGCTCGAAGCCCTCATCCGGCTTTAAAGGCAATTGCGCCGTGGGAGGCTGCGACTGACGGATACAACGATTTCATGGCCCGGGGTGGCATTCCCCGCAGCGGATTCATGGGAATGCTGTATCAGACAATGACTGGTAACAGGGGAGCAGAAGACGGTGGTGCCATGGTTGAGAAACGACCGCTCTTTGACGAGTACTGGGCGACCAAAGTCATCCCAGTCGAAAATATTGACCTCCCAATGTATCTCACGGCATCTTATTCCACCTGTCTTCACTCTCGCGGGTCGTTTGAGACTTTCGCCAAGGCAAAGTCCACTCAGAAGTGGCTCCGGGTTCATCATACGCAAGAATGTAAGCTGTCCTCAAGAACTTACGACTCATCCGACTGATGATGTTAGGGTACGACATATATCGCAAGAAGAATAACGACGAGCTCCAGAAGTTTTTCAACAGGTATTGCAAAGGAATCTCGAATGATTGGGAGCAAACCCCAAGGCTTCGACTGTCCCTTCTTGGCTTTGACGGCAGTCCGGCAAAGACTATCGTGGAGCGCGCTGAGGCTGCCTTTCCGGTCCCGGGAACCGAGTATCGCAAATTCTTCCTCGACGCTACGACTTTGTCGTTGTCACTCGAGAAACCAGCAGCTGAATCAAACACCAGTTATGAAGCACATCACATGACTGACTGCACAGACTTCAGCGTTCGTTTCCACGAGTATACAGAGGTTTCTGGATATCCTGTAGTCAAGTTATGGATGTCCTGTGACGAGCATGACGACATGGACGTGAACATACAGATTCGGAAGATTGACGCCAATGGAAAACTACTTACCAGCCTCAATTACCCATGCCCTGTACCGGCCGAGGAGGTCGCCAATACGAATGTCGCCAAGTTTCTCGGTTGCGATGGGATGTTGAGGGCTAGCCATCGAGTTTCGAAGGAGATTTTAGACGGGCTCCCGAGGTATAAGCACGATCAATTAGAAAAGATTCCCCCGGGAACTATCATAGATCTTGAGATTCCTCTATGGCCTATTGGTATGGTCTTTGGAAGTGGTGAGGGAATTGTTCTGAGAGTTGCTGGACATGAGTTGCGACTACCAGAGCTTGAGGTTCTTCAGAATAAGAAACCTACAGATGCTAATATTGGGAGGCACCAAATTCATACAGGTAAACAGTGGGATAGTTATTTGCTATTGCCTGTTATTGCTAGCAGTAAATAGATTATCTGAATTGGTTATTTAAGTTTATTAACCATATAAGTTCAATTATATATCAAGTTAAAGAGGAGTGGCAGTGCTCTCACTGCAACTACCTGGAAAACAATTGTCATATCATGCAACATCTTGCTCTTTCATTGGTCCAGTCTCGTAAAATGTAACCCTGCCCCAACATGTCAACGAGCTCAGTTCAAGAGCGAATCATGAAGACTCTTGACGCTCTGATACTCCACTCACGTTGGCTGCCGAATTTGACGTGTCAATATGATTACGAATCAGGTCAGCAACCCTGCCTTGTCTTAAACTCAAAACTCATGTCCATTTCGGATCCCGGATTTTCTCCTCTTCTCTTTTCCCCCCTCATAATTTCATTCCACGTTTAGCGTGCTCTTAAATCGACTTCACAAGTTCAACATGTCAGCTGCGGATAATCAGCCGCTCGTTGCTGATGAGAGTGAGAATGTAAGCAGCTGATATCATAATGGATTACATTCTCTGACAGAACATAATTTCAAGGTCCTTGAAGATCACGACTCTGGACATGACGAGGTACGTGCAATCCCTCAAACAGAATGCTCTGAAACGGAGGACAAACTGACATACTGCCTTCTCTACCTCAGGAAGTGGAATCATCAACGCAAAGTATAAGCAGTTCCATTCTTCAGTACCGCCAGGAAAATGGGAGAACCTATCACGGATACAAAGATGGCAGTGAGTTCAGTGATTAGCAGAGTTGACGGTGGCTGATCACATAGAATACAATGTTCCAAATGATGAGGAAGAGAACGAGAGACTCGGTATGTAAGCCACTTACTTAAGCTGATGATATCCTTGCTAAAGCATATAGATTTGCAACATGCTCTGTTCCTTCGAACCTTTGATGATAGACTTGGCTTTGCCCCTCCGTGTAAGCCTGAAGCCAAAGTCCAGCATGTTCTGGATGTAGGCACTGGCACTGGAATCTGGGTAATGGACTATGCAGATGACCATCCAAGCGCGGAGGTTCGTTCCTCAACTATTCCTTGCTAGCGCCAATTAACTCTCCCAGGTAATTGGAGTCGACCTGTCTCCCATTCAGCCCAGCTTGTATGGATTCTTACTCCTCTTCTCCTCAATTAGCTAAGAGTATCAGTGTCCCTCCAAATGTCCGATTCATCATTGATGATATTGAAGAGGAGTGGCAATACTCTTCAAAGTTTGACTACATCCACAGTCGCATGATGAACTCTAGTGTCGCGGACTGGGAAAGCTACGCTACCAAGATCTTTGAGTGCGGCCCTTTACATATTCACCCCTTCACCCTACAAAGCTGACTCGCACTAGGAACCTGGAACCAGGTGGCTATGCAGAGCTACAGGAGATTGATGTCTTTACCAAATCCGACGATGGCACCTTGACGCCGCAGCACAATCTATGGCAGTGGGCCCAGCTTATCTACGATGCATCTGTCAAACTGGGAAGACCGTACTTCGACCCGAGCAACATAAAGGACGTTCTCACCAAGGTTGGTTTTGAGGATGTAACGGAAGCAAAGTTCAAGTGGCCAAGCAACCGATGGCCCAAAGACAAGAAGCATAAAGAATTAGGCGTGTGGAACAATGAGAATGCGAATTTCTTCCTTGAGGCTGTGGCGATAGCTCCACTGACGCGGGCTTTGGGATGGTCGAGAGAAGAGGTCACTGTTTTCATCGCGCAAGCCAGAAAAGAAGTCAATGACCCTCGGATTCATGCATACTGGCCAATGTGAGTTCGAACGTTATCGCCATCATGCTATGTGAGCTAACTCGTGTCAGCATCTCGGTATATGGCCGCAAGCCCGCGAAATAATCTCAGATTATGCTCTCACAAGAAAGGATCAGTCAAAACAATTGAGAGTTGCGCACTGGAAAATACAAGCTCGTCACGGACTGGACTCAGATTTCTATATTTTTTTCAGTTACGGAAATAGTCATTCATTAATTTCTGTTAATGGATCATGGAATCGCTAAACTTTTACAACTTGGAAGTGCTCTCCTCACGGCCCTTGAGGTTGATGTGAGGAGTGTCATTGGCAGGTCGAGTGACAGCGTAGAAAGCAACGCCATGCGACCTGGTGGAGAACTAAATACAGATCAGCTATGGTTCGCAAAGCTATGGGGGGAGGGGGACTGACCTGAGCCTTGGAGCCAACGTGGAAGAAGGCCCAATCTCCAGCAACAAGATGGTGAGTAATACCGGTAGCCTCATCCTATCCGTTGTTAGTATCATGTACTTTCCAAGCCGCGGGGAGGGATCTTTACAGTCACGTCAATTTGACCACTGAGGACATATTTGGTCTCCTCGTAATCGTAGGATCCATATCGTGTAGGGCCAGGAACGACCTTGTAGAAACCAGTGGTCAGGTAATGGTCAGAGTCATTACGCTGACTCTTGATAGAGTGGAAGTCGGCAATAATAGCGCACTCGCCATCGGGGATGGGGATGTGCTCGTGGCCGGCACCCTTAATAATGGTAAGAGGAACGATCTTGTTTGACACTATAGATATGTTAGTGAAACACCCTTCTGCCTTTCAAATTCAGGGTAGCGTACTTTTGAGAGATTTAGTATAATTGCAAGAACAAAGAGAAACAGGAATCGTTCAATGGCAACTTCTCTGCTTTGTTTATATAGATACCAAGCCATGACGGAGCATTCTCGGCATATACGCAGCGTAGCACAAATGATACGGGATACGGCTCCGGGCCCGTAGCTCCGTGCCTGACAGTTACGCAGAGAGCTTATCTGTAGCTGCACTAAACTCAAAACAGGAGCAGTGTCGCTTAGTCGAGCTGGATCACGACAAAACACATGATCGGGACCCCACCGTGTTTCGCCGGATTGTTCCATTAGCGGTGAGCAGGCTTATCGCTTATCGCTTATCGATCAAAACTTTATCTTATCAGAGCTCTTGTCTTTATCTCCTACCCTGGGGCAGATAAAACAACAGCATATTAAAAGTATTAAAGATACCTACTAGAACTACGTATTTTTATTTATCTAATAAGTAAACATATAGGTTGTATCCAGTAATCTTCAAGAACTTTCCTCTTTTCCATACTGCAGAACTCCGTCGCAAAACGAGAAGGTTACCAAATGCAGAACATCTTGTGTTGGTTATTCAAAACCAATGCTCAACGGTTTACAGAATCGCGATTGAGACAAAAAGAGAATCACTCAACATCAATGTGTATGGTCGCTTCCAAGTTCTCTTGACTGACCTAGGCTCTCAGCTACAAGCCTCAATTGCAAGTAAATGATTATATTTGTCAGCGAGATAGAAGTCGTAGCTAAGACTTGACGACCCGCGTGGCATAGAGTCCCCCAAGCAGCGACTTCGTTGCAGGTCACAAGGGGCCTTCACAAAGCGGCTCACCAAGCAAATATCCCAGCAAGGTGATATAACATGCCATTTTCTTAATCATAGCGCCACTTTGGTATGCTTTGGCGCAAGCATTACCGAAGGTCAAGCCAAGTTCCCCAGAAAGTGGCACGCTCCGAAGACTTTGCCAGCCACATCGGAGTTGCCCCGCTACTGCTTCGCTTTGCTTGTGGAGAAAGTGGACCGCCGAGCTCCTGAAATCCGGGGTAACGGGGTAAACGAATGATATTCTTCACACAATAGCCCAGACCGATAATTGCTAGAGAGTCATTCGTTTATAAGAAGCCATCGTCAAGGGGTAAGTTGAAAATTGCCTCGCTCGACTGTCACAGCACGAAAAACCCATACCTACACAGCAACATCATCAATACCTCAAGCATTCTGGTGTCGAACCGCTAGCAATGGGTAAGCATACAACTGCTTACAACAGGCTGGTCACTGTCGCGGTCGCCTTTGGCTCCCTGGTAAGTTACCATAGCAGTTCTTCACATATAGCTGCATCATGCTTATTTTATCCAGACATACGGCTACTGTTCCTCCGTCATCGGCAGCACAATCGGACAGCCAGGATGGTACAACTTCTTCGACTTGCCTCAGGCAGGTGAGCCTGGTTACAGTACCAAGACCACTGAAGCTATCTCGACCGCGAATGGAATCTACAGCGCGGGCGGCGCCATTGGCACCCTTTTTGTTATGTGGGCTGCTACTGCGCTGGGCAGGAAGCGTTCTATTCAGATTGGTGGAGCCTTTGCGTTGCTTGGAGGAGCGCTTCAGGGCGGTGCAGCAAATTTGAGGTGAGTCTTGTCTATCTGCTCACATATCTCTTTCAGCTGTGTAGAAAACTGACCTGGTATTACAGCATGTTCCAAGCAGGCCGAATCTTGGCTGGCATCGGTATCGGAATCCTCGTCACAGTCTGCCCAATGTACATGGGAGAGCTCGCACCACACGATAAACGCGGATGGCTAGTCGGACACCACGCCATATTCCTCGTATTTGGCTACATGCTCTCGGGCTGGCTCGGCTATGCCTGCTATTTTGCAACGGCAAGCATGCCCGACTTTGCTTGGAGATTTCCACTGTGCATGCAATGTCTAGCTCCCACCGTCCTTCTGGCAACGTCTTTCTGGATCCCGGAGTCTACGCGATGGCTGCTGCAGAAGGGCCGGATCGAAGAAGCATGGACGGTTGTTCGTAACTTGCGAAAGTCACCGGACGATCCAAATGACCTAGTCGCTCGCGAAGAGATCTACCAGATCAAGGAACAATTGGCCCTGGACTCGGCTAAACTCAAGGCACTAGGCTGCGGACCTTTCATGGCAGTACTTAAGAAGAAGAGCTACCGAAAGCGGTTGGCAATAGGCTTCCTGACACAATGGGGCGCCGAGTTCGCTGGACCATTGATCATCGTAAGTTGATGCTTGCTACTCTCCACTTACTTCAGATTCTAACACTGTCAGAACAACTACTCAGTCATTCTTTACACCAATCTCGGCCAAACTGGATCTATGCCTCTGCTACTTTCGGCTTTATGGCTTACGACCGCTGGCGTCATCTACAACCCGCTCGGCGCCTGGCTTCATGATAAAATCAATTCACGCCGATGGATGTTTATGACCGGCTTATTTGGTTGCTTGATTACCACGAGTGGCCTTGCTGCCTGTATCTCCGAGTTTTCCGGAACTGCAAATAAGGCCGGTAATGCAGCAGGTGTCTTTTTTGTCTTTCTATACCTGGCATTCCAAGGGTAAGTCTCCCCCCGAACTGGGAGTTTTCGTCAACTGACAATTTTCCAAGAACCTTTTGTGATACGACGATGTATATCTACGTTGCAGAGATCTTCCC
This sequence comes from Fusarium musae, assembly GCF_019915245.1. Taxonomy (NCBI): domain Eukaryota; kingdom Fungi; phylum Ascomycota; class Sordariomycetes; order Hypocreales; family Nectriaceae; genus Fusarium; species Fusarium musae. Next base: position 4,073,281 of record NC_058392.1, on the reverse strand, counting down.
AACCGAAATTCGCCCTATCGGCATGGGCTTCTCCCTGTTCGGCCAGTTCACAAGCACCATCATTCTGCTTCAAACAGCGCCCATTGGGTTCGTGAACATCGGCTGGAAGTATTACCTGGTCATCATTATTTGGTGCATCTTCTTCATACCAATCGTGTACCTGTACTTCCCAGAGACTGCCAAATTGTCACTTGAGGAAATTTCTGCCCGTTTCGGCGATGACGTTGCCGTTCATGTCAACGATGTTCCGGCTGAGCAGCGTAAGGAGCTTGATGAGTATATTGGAAAGCTGGACATTACCCATATGGAGGAATCAGCAGATAAGAGCAAGGCTATGATGTAGTGCTAGGATGCAAGGAACCCAGGCCTTTACTTTGCCAATAATTGACTTAACTCTACTAGTCCTCTTCCCTCTTAAACAAGAACCATTACAACTTTCTCAGGCTCCCCCCACATATTCTCCTCTGAGGGGCTTGGCTTGAGCTTTGGGCTTTCCCATTCCCTGAAAGAGAAACGTAATCGATTCGGGTGTTGGTCGTATTCTAGCTCGATACGCCCCTGGCCGACGCGCTGGTATTCATTTTCGCGCCGACCTGTTTTCCGGATGATCAGAAAATAGACAACCGGGGAGGTGTACTGCTTATCCCGATAGACTCTCGCGAGTCGAAGTACTTGGCAGTGTTCAAGGACGTCAGCTTCTGGTTCTGTAGGCTGTATATCGAATCCCCATTTTGGCTCCCATTGTTCCCTCAGCAGCATAGTAGCCGCGTGCTTCAAGACGCCAGAGGCCTTGATCTCTCCGCGCCGTACATTCCCAAATGTACCTGCCTGCTCTTCTTCGATGATTGTATCCGTGATCTCAAGGTCCAGCTCAGCATGATGGTCAATCTTCCCGCGTTTGTTAACAAGCATGTTAAAGAACTCGTCGTAGCAGACTGGCCCGTTGATCGAGGCCCAGCTCCAAGTAGGTGCGCCGCCTGGTACTCGTTGGCGTGACCCGAACTGCTTCTACGCCACATCAATCCGCGTAGAATGTCCTCCTCCCACAATCCGGCCTTATACTTCATTCCCGACAGCGAGGCGACATAAGAGGCCATGCCCGCTACGGCAGGTAGCCGATCTGTTTTTCGCGTGAGGTATCTCGATGTGAACTCCCTAATCCAGTCATACCAGGTGAAAGAGAAGTTTCGGGCTGCCATGGAGTCATGCTTCGGAAGCTTCGTAAGAGACAAAAAGGACCGCCTTTCGTTTCGTGGGTTAAAGGCATGATCAGCATCCCCAGTTAGTATAGACTCATCGCTGTCAATCATATCGATCATCGTTCCGCAGTCCCACAACAAGCCGTGCCGACGGCTAACATAGAGGCCACGAGGGGAGCAGAGGCCCTCCTGGAAGACCCATCCCCTGGACAGAAGCCCACATCCACTCCAGTCGATAACGTACCTGGAGATGGGGCCTCCTACGAGAACGACTGTTTCCCTCAAACCAGCATCCGTGAATTGAGTCGTTGCAGCAGCAATTTCCATCAAGTGCGGCGCTGCCATTTCCACAATTCCTGAACCACAACCTGCTGAATCCGCGGCGCACAAGTTGAGGCTACTATGTCGGTATATGTCCGCCATTAGGGCCGACTGTTCCACCCAGTCATTTTCGTCATCTTGAACGATGCAGAGGGCGTCAATCCAGATAAACTTGAAGCCAAGATTGTGAGAAATGCGCACTGCATCCTGGAGAGTCTGTGGCAGCTTCGAGATGGGCTGTCCTTCAATGAAGTCGCTCATCGTGTCCTTTGTTAGTCTTAAGGGAAGATCGTTCCCCCATCGGTAACTCAGAGCGACGTAGCGTTGATCTTCAGTTTGCACATCGTGTTTTGGTGAGATGTAGAGAGAAAAATTATTACTTGAAATCCTGAGGACACGTTTAGGGAGCGCCGAAGAGTATCGTTGGGGACAGAGATCATGTTCCGTTTCACAGGCATCCACCCAGGCCTTGATTTCGTCGATTGCCTTTTCATGCCAAGGATAATCTCGCGACGCAAGATACGGTTGACAACTAACCGACATTTCGTTCCAAGTGGGTGTATAGACAATTCCATAATCTAACCAAGAAAACTCCTTCGGTAATTCGCTGCGATAAAGGGCAAACTCGCCGTAGATGTTTTTCGTTGTGGTTTTATCCGATTGGGCCAATTCGGAATTCTTTGTGAGCCTGACACAGAAACTATTCTTCTTGAGTGACAAAGCAAGGTGATAATGAGTGAATTCATGCTGAACGTCAGCGCGATCGCATATAATCTGGTTGCAAATAACGGCGCATATGCGGCAACTGGCCGAACTGTGTACTAACGTGGACAGCAGTCCATCACGCTGACTTTCAGAGTTGTCGTATCCACTTGGAGAGTCACCTGCTGGATGTTCGAGGAGCTCCAATATCAGTCTTTGGCAGTCTTTGCAAGTGCGTCGCTGGAACTCGGGGGTGTGGTCCAGAGCAGGATTAGGGTGGTACGGTGTAAACTCAGGTAGATCAACCGAACTGGTTTGCAGGATCGAGATATGAGGCGAGGGGTTCTCCTCGGCCATTTTCAATATTCGTGTTTAGACTAACGATAAGTCTAGAGAGATTTAATCCGAAATGCGTATAAGAAGATAAGAGAAATAAAGCTGAAAAAAGAGTGTCTTTCTATCTTCTGACCTAGGTATTATGATATAATCCTAACAGATCCCTGCTTCAGTTTACCTGCAGCTCGCCTCATTTTCAGGGACTGCATATGCAGGTAACCCTTAAGACGCATACCGATAAAATACAAGCCAGTCAAAGGACGAAAGTCATGCAAATGTCACGTTAAAGCTTATGACAGACAAAGTGGTAGGTAGGCAACTGCCTGATACCCCTCCGTGCAAAGCATCCAGTAATCCACTCGTGGTGATGGGTCTGATTGGCTAAATCCCTCTAATTTCTATTTGTCCACGTGTCACGGCATGATTGCTGATATGTCAACATGCGCTTTTTATTCTTAGACAAGGCATTTACTACAGTGAGTAACCAGTACAAAAGAGGTGGCCAAGATTGACAGCTCCCCTTTAGCTTACATGACCCAATGACCAGTTTCCTGAGATAAAATGAGTAATCTCGGCACTGAACCACTGTTTCCTGGTTGATGCGAGGGCGTAGCACCTTGTCAACCCCGCAGTGGCACGCTCCGGTTCAGGTGGCCAGACTAAAATCGGGAAATGGCACCTGACCCCACGGGGTTGAGTCCTTCTCCGCATCATGCTTCCCAAGCTACGCTCTTCTGTCCTAGTGAGATTCCACCCGAGTCTCTTGAAGAGAATGTATGCACTGTAAAAGTAATCAATGTCCAATTCCGTTGAGCCTGAAATCGATTTCTCTACTTCGTCATATATATGCTCCCCCAAATCTCCCAACATGGGCTCCATGATTACGACTAGCAAAGCCTCATTGCACTATCAAGACTATGATAGTCTGCCGGACCCAAAAAGAGCCTGGGCGGGCAAGCCAGGGTCTAGGGAAGAAGGTCTGGGTCGTCTCGTACTACTCACACCAGAAGTGGTAGCCAAAGCGGCATCATACATCAAGACAGGCCGCCGTACCTCTTTGAACTGGGAACTGACCAAGCTTGATATTGCCAACTTCAATCGAGCCCCAGCCCAGCATCACATTGTCTCGCTTTTAGATGGCGCCGCATATGATGATGTATATATCTTCAACCCTCAACAGTCGTCTCAATGGGATGGACTCCGCCATTTTTCTGCCCCTGCTCCAACTCCCTCAGACCCAAACCGTCGCCTCTTCTATGGAGGAATGACGTCGGGTGAGATACAAGACAGAAACAACACTCGCCTAGGCATCCAGCATTGGGCCAAAGAGGGCATTTGCGGTCGTGGTGTTCTCTTGGACTATGTTGAATACGCTCGACGCCATTCAATATCCTACACGACATTCTCAGATCATTCTATTCCGCTTCATGTGCTCCTTGATGTCGCAAAAGAACAAGGCGTCAAGTTCCTCCGTGGAGATATCTTATTCATCAGAATCGGAGTTGTTAAGGAGTGGGATCAGCAGATGACAGCAGCTGACAAGCTGGCTTATGCGCAAAGCTCAAACCCGCAACATGCCGGAGTCGAAGGCACTGAAGAGATGTTGAAATGGATATGGAATCAAGGCTTTGCAGCTGTGGCAAGTGATGCCATTTCCTTTGAAGTATACCCTCCGCAGCCGTCTTATAGGCGAGGAGAGAATGCATCAGTCAAAGGTTTATTTATGCATGAATATCTTATTGCAGGATGGGGTATGCCAGTTGGCGAGCTGTTTGATCTTGAGGGCCTCAGTCGCATTTGTCAAGAGGAGCAGAGATGGGAATTTTTTATAACATCGGCACCTCTAAACATGCCAGGAGGCGTCAGTACTCCTCCAAATTGTATAGCTATATTTTAAGGCCTCAACCTCATAAATACAGTGGTAGGATAACTCCATGATTTATATTACAGCCCTTTCGTTTCCAGTACCTGAAATACCTTGGTAAACTTGTGAGCCAATCCCCAGCATTGCAGCTTCTTCAATATCTCTTGTGCATCGGTGCTGATGGCAGGGACGCAACCGTCGGTACCAATATCCGGAACAGATCCAGAGCTAGCAGGTCCTCCAACCTCAATCCATTTGACAACGACTCTTCTGTGAGAAAGATTCTGATCATGCAGATCCAGCCTGACACTTTGAGTAACCTCCATTGGCGACGGTCTAGAATGATCCCCATAGGCAGAGTACGCGATGATGAAGATGTAACCCATAAAGACTCGCATAATCTCGCAAGGGGCAGACACCAAGTACTCATTAGCGATTGCGACGATTTGGGCTGCGTGCCAGCATAGTCTCCTTGCTGTCTTTGGATCTCTGGAAAATGTCAACTTGAGGCGTTTGCGGGCTACCTTGATTCCCTCATGTACTCGTGGTTCCGTTGAGATGAGTCCCCGTACGATGGATAGGATGAGATCGAGGACGCCATTCGCCGCGCACAAGTGCGAATAGTGGCAAAGAAGACTGGCTATACTGTATTTCTGTCAGTGTATGGTATTGCAAGAGAACTCATTACTTACTTGTAGCTGGTGAGATCGCTCGTCGATGATGGCAAAGACAGAGACTCAACCAAGTTATTCAAGCCCTTGAGAAGCGACCTCTTCGTGTCTTGGTGCGCAGCCACAATTGATCCAAGACCGAGATACTCTGGCATTGCGACGACCTCAATTTGCCAGAGATCCCAGAGTAACCGCCCGATCACCTGCGCACAGAGCCTCTTAGCCCAGGATCCCAAAGACGATGGCAGTTCACGCCCCGCTAGTGCCTGCTTCAGTACCTTTGACAGGTTTGGTCTTGAGTCGTCCTGGCCAAGACGAGACATCAGAGCAAACCAAGCTCGTGCTGAAGTGGCGTTCCACATGGACTCAGGGCATGGCAATTCTGATGGCAGTTCGCTCAAGTCAACAATTCCTCGACGACTCGTGAGAGTACAAAGGCTACAGTCATACTCAAATGCTGCCCAGGCTGCCCTCCGTCCTGACTCCATCTTGATCCAGTTCTTCCAATCATTGGCGAGAACAAGATCGTCCTCGGAACCTCGAATAGTCTCGTGATCCTGACTCAGAGTGATCGAAGAACGAGGGTTCAACAGACCGATCCCTCGTAAACCACCGATCAGCAGCCCACGAGACCTGTCTGCATTCTGGTACAACTGTCTTTTACCTGACCCGAGTGAATAGATCTGGTAAAGACAGAGCGCATTAAGGTATGAGACATCACTGTAGTTGGTAGCATCTGAGGCACCCTTGGATAATCAGTATTGCATACAATAAGGAGGAGTGAGAACGAACCATCCAGTTAATCATTGTAGAGCAGATCTCACTCAGTGCTACTGAAAGCTCGTAATCCGACTGGCTATCAGAGAGCAATGCCCCAACAGAGGCCATGGCCGTAAGAAGAATAGGCGGGCAAGCCGACATGGTCCAAGTAGGTTTGTGGATAATCGCCTGGATATCGTGGAACCGAGAAAAATAAGAGTCAACAAGACGTTGTAGACTACAAAAGGCCTGGATAGAATGAGGTTCTCGTAAGGTTTCAAGTTGAGGAAGGGGATTCTCAGACAGAATTTGTATGAAGCCCTTCACAAGTGTTGTCTGAACAGGCCTTGGTCTGTCTGTCGGACAATAACCGTTGAGAATATCGCGGAGTGGAGGGAGCTGATATCGGCGCGGAGATTGCTTATGAGCCTGATCAAAAGGCCACGCAAGCGTGTTTTGTTCCATGTCGGGTTGCCCTTCGTCTTGTGAATCCCGGCTCGACTCGCCAATGCCCATCTTGTGTTGCACTCCATTGCCAGTATCACCGCTATTAGGCCCTCCCGACTCGGGGATTTGCTGGGCTGTACTGGAAGACCAGAACTCTGGAATGTAGCTGTTATAAAAGGTATCAAGCTGGAAGCCCTGAGGACTGTTGCCAATGTCAAAGTTCAACCAGTCAAACCCACCAGTCCGAAAGCTAGTCTGTCCTGGAAGCATGGACGATGGAGAAAGAGCAAAGGTATCCTCAAAGACTGTATGGGCTGGATCCACTGGAAAGACATTGAAGGGCTGTGGAATGTCTGTAGTTGGTGAGGCAGTTGGCTCATCATCCAGAATGTAAAACGGGCCAACCTGGCAAGCTTCATCCGTGATTTGAGCACCAGGTACTTGATGGACCGTAGATGTCGTTGGCAATGGAATGGTCCCTGTTGAGTCCCCTAACGAGAGGCTTTCGGACCTCATCCCATGTTGAAGGGGCGAAGTCTCATCATCCGCTTGAGAAGTCATCGGCTCATCATGTTGTTCTTGTGTTTGCTGCGCATTGGAGGTTAGAAATGACTGTCCTGTAGGAGAAGCGCTCTCATTCGGCCCCCAGCCATCCAAATCATTTGTCTCAGGATATTCACACTCCCTGCCCGATCGCATGCAGCCATTGCAGGGCCTTTCGCGATTGCATTTCGCCTTCCGTTCAACGCATCGAAAACACGACTTCTGACTTGATCGCCTAGTTTGCTCCTGGACCTGATGCCCGTGACGCAGGTGACGCAGCAGAACGTCGCGTCTGCTGAATGTCTTTGAACAATATGGGCAAGGGATATGCTGTCTGTGATTGGATGCAGAATGCGTGAGCTGATGTCGATGGAGATGGCTTGGACGCGAAAACTTCAAAGTGCATTCTGGGCATTGAAGGGCGCGCTAACGGCATTAGTAGAGGCATAAGGCAGAAGGACATTCGATTAGGGACATACAGTAGAGTTTGTCTCCGCCATCATGGATACATTAACAAACGACTGGCAAAATGGATATATACAACGTAAAAAAGGATAATTGAAACTGTTGACGTTTATTTCCCCAGCCTAGCAAATACCTGGAGTAACGAGTTCGCGGGGTATCATCACGTGGCGATTGTCTAGCACCAGTACTATTTCCAACTAGCCAAACCAAGCCAGGAGACACCAATGAATCTCGCCAAGTTAGTAGACTATGTGTTCAATAACGTCCTTTTACTGGTCAATTCTATTTGTTCTAACATTAATCATTCCCCGAGATACCAATGGTAATATCTCACAGGCAACATCGCTTTTGGTATCTATATCTATAGTATGCGCAGGCTCCAAGCATTATATTACGAGGCTCGCTGAGATATCATGCAATCATTTCATACCCTGGGAAAGGTATTCCTTCGTGTTCGAGAAAGTCTCTGACCCATCGTAAAACCAAGGTTCGTCACGCATCTCGTTTTCCTCCTTTGTAATCACAAGCGGACGGCCTGTATAGTCAACACGAAGGCCAGGATAAATAAAGCTCTTCCAAATGTAAACTAACATGTCGGAGCTCTCAAGGCTCTCGGCGATATGCGGCCCGATAAGTTCTTGATGCTTCTCCGGCAGAACAGACCAGTGCAGACCAGGGTATAGATGGTGCACGGTATGATAGCCATTGTTGAAGCACAAGTAATTGATTGTTTTGCCAGTAAAGTTGCGCGCAAAATTGTACTTGGAGCTCATGTCGCAGCCGTCGTGCTGAAGGAAGTTCAGTGAGAGGATGCAGTACTTTGCATAGAACTGTGGCAAAAGCGCAAACCAGATCCATCGACGCCAATCGATCAAGATGAGCACTGCAGTAGCACCCCAGACGGCAATCTCTTCGCGGCGGCGCTGCCTCACAATAGGACGATTCAGACGGGCCTGGGCCTCAAAGTACAACTTATCATCCTTGTTTCCCGACAACACAACATGCCAGAAAAACAGGAGGCCGTTCAAGAGGTTCCAGCTATATCGAACTTTGGTGGTGCGCACTGTTTATGCGGTCAGCAATGTCATATGTGGAGAAAGTTGAGGTATTTAATTTCCTGTCAGACGATTGAGTCTGAAAAGGAAGGACGTAAGCTGCTACTTACTGACATCTCGTGCTTGCTGAGGGTATTTGTGATGCGACAGATTGTGACCTGGGATGAAGACCGTGACAGCGCCGCCGTACTGAAGAGATAAGCAAATCTGGTAGAAGTTGTTCCAGCTCCTACTCCAGAAGACGGGCAAGTGAATCGCATTATGCGTTGTCACTGCGCCCATAAAGGACAGCTGGAAGAGCGACAACCATAGTGTAAGCGAAACCCAGCCTCCCGCCAACGGCGATGAGAAATAGTGCCAAGTAATCACAAAGACGAGGAAAAAAAGAAAGGTAGACACGATGCACCGGATATCCTCGTTATGTCTCATGCCGGACCGCACTGGCGATGGCGGTTGCTGCTGGGCGGGTTTCTCAGCCATTATGCGGTGAAGGAGAGTGGCGATGCGAGCAATGGTTGTGCACAATGAGAATATAGTCAGGGGCTGGGCGCTTGAAAATTTTACACGTAATCAAATTTAGGGATACTAGTGTCACGTGACTCCCGGTAGTTCCGGGTAGATCCTACTCCAGACGTAAGCATCGTACGACTTTTGTTATTAAACGTACGTATTCCATTTATTTACCAGCCGGTCCTTGTCGGACTTTGTGTTCAGTTACTCTTCGTGGTCATGTGTCGGGGTTGATCTTGTTCTTCGAGACTAAGTATCGGTTGTTGTTCTTATCAATCTGCAGCTCCACTTATTTACCGAGCTATACTAGAGACATTGAAACCAACCTGTCCTTTCCTGCAGACGACAAGACTTGCGGCAGACCATTCTTTATCTTGAAGCCCGTTTTATCCGGTTCGCCATGATCAGGCTAGCAACCACACGACATTTCGGATGGACGGGTAACCCCAATTTGAGCATGAGCACGAGCAAAAAGTCCTCACGTGCTGTGCTGTTGGTAGGCTAAACAGCAATCCAAGAGGATACTAACCGTGTGACAATCACTCGCACCGTTAGACAGCTTATGAAAAGTGCAGAAAACGCCCTTAAAACTAGCAAGGTCCTAAGTAACATCCTACACGTGTTGGCGAGAGACGGAAAATGGGTCATGTGAACCCCATCCTTAGGAAGGACAGTCACCATATTTCCACGTGAAAGTACAGTGCTTAGTGTTCCCAACTGTGCACGTGTATCTACTACGCTGTCCCTTTATAACCCATTGTGGCGATTTGTGTGAAAATAGAGAGCGAATTGGTTAAAATACTATTAATTAACCAGATAAAATTAGCTTATGGATGAAGAAGATATCTCAAGTGAAAAGATGCTTGAAATAGAAGCTAAGCAGAGTATCTACTGTAGCTACCCTAAAAAAGAAAGTTCGATGAAGAAGACAATACTCAAAGAAGAGAAAATAAGTAAAGTGCTATTAGAAATCTCATATTACTGATTTAACAAGAGTTATTATCCGTCGTTGAGATTAATAGCCTACATTTTATTTATCATTATCTTACTTTACTGATTTTACTACTCTTTGACAGCGTGGACACCCATCACGGGGTCCACTACTCGAGTCATATAGGATATAGTGCTTATTTACATAAAACAGAAGTCAGCTGCATTGACTAGTCTTGCTGCTACTCAATCTCATCTACTCCGTATAGATCGTTATTCTTTATTATTTATCAGTTTGACAATCTTTCAGCAAGCGAAGCGTCTCACGGTACGTAGTAGAAAAAGTCGGCCTGATGTTTACTGGATGAGTGGAGCGCCCCGCTAAGTTAGCTTAGAACCTAGGCGAGAACTTTTATCTGCTTTGATTGGCTACACCGTATTGTAAAGCGGAAGCATCGGGATACGCGTATAACAATGCTTGGCAGCTGATGGATATTTTTCACTCCGCACAGAATACCAAATTACACAATCCGCCAAGGCCTATTTCGCTTGACAAACATTTTAACGCACAGCACTCTGTATCTTCCCAATGTTCCATGAATTTTCTTGAGTCCCGGTGAGAGCGTATACAGTCGCTTACTATATCCCGAAATGTCAGTCATGTTACGTTAAACAAGGTCAAATTGTCTTACCACTTCAATCCATCTCGCCATCCACTTCTCCACTGCGTGCTTTGCCTCGTCAACGAGCCCAAGTTCTGTATTGTATTAGCCACAGTAAGCAATTGTATCATCAGTACCACTACATACCTAGCAAGAGTTGAACTGCGCCGCGGATACCCGAGTCTAAAGCCGAGGCGATCCAAGCGTGAGTGTACGAGGTATGCTCGCCAACAAAGATCATCTAGTCAAATTCTCAGAAAAGGGGCCGCTAAAATTGACGAACTGCTTACCTTGTTGTATGTCTTGAAGTACTCTGGTATGTAGAGCGAATGCTGTCCAGCAGTCGGGCTAGCCCAACTTCCAGACTCAAGAGGGTCAAGCGCCCAACATCTTCTGTTATACTTTCCAGTATACAGGTCTCTGGTGAACTCTCCATGAATCTCAACCATGGCCTCGAGGACCATCTGGACATGATCTTCCTCCGACATGCTTGCCAGCCGAACTCCCATATCACCACTGATATAGCTTGCCAGAATGGTAGCAGGGCCCGTACCATTCAAGTTGTAGGATGGATAGCAGATACTGCCGATGCCCGGAATGTCCGTAGTGGTACTGCATCCACCATAGATTGGGTTCTCGTAATGTTCCCAGAAGCGCTCGGAGAACTCGAGAGCGACCTTGCAGGCAGACCCATAGTTAAGCTCCTTGATGGCGTTGGAGATTGTTGCGGGGAGCTTGGGAAGGCGCCACCTGCGGACAACGGAGAAGGGCACTGCAATTACAGCGTAGTCGAAAGTTGAGTTCTGGAATGTTGTATCGTTGTACTTCTTGCGCCACTGCAATGTCACCTTCTCTTCGGTCTCGTTGTACCTGACACGCTCAATTTTGCGCTCCATTGTCGTAATGTTGTCGACAAGAGGATGGAACGACAACGGAAGCCTATTGAGACCACCATCGATAGTCTTGTAGCTGGCGGCTGAGAAATACATTCCTTCATACAGCGAATCCCAGAAGCTAGAATCAGACCAGCCACCATTCATGTCAGTGCTGTTGAGGCTTCCCTTCAAGTAGTTGACCATGAAGGCGTATTCAGACCATTGATCACCACCAAGACCATTTAGACCAGTTTCGAGCCACTGCTTATGAGCCTTGAACATGTTCTTCGCCATGAGAGTGCTGAACTCCGAACCAGGCATGAATGTATCAACCTTTGTCTGGAGATCTTGGGTCATGGGATCGTTGACACTTGCAGGACTGAGTGACGCATTACTCTTAATTTCCGCTATTGTTGGTGGCAGCCCGCTTGGTAGCTTGAACTCGTTCTTGTATGAAAGGCCATTTGGGCTACTCTGGAGCCAAGGAATGAAGTCAACACTGAGGTTCTTGTCGTGGTTGTTAAGCTTGTTCATCTCCTCTGCGAGTTGAAACACCAGCTGATGGTCCGTGATATTCATTGTCTCGTTGGTCTCAGGACTCTTGTAAGTAGAAGGGAATCTCATGGGTCCCATCTCTTGATAAGAATAGTCAAAAGGTCCGCCAGTGAGATACTCGGTATGAACGCGGCCACCAAGTCGATTGCCAGCTTCAATGATACTGATGTTGGTCATGCCTGCTTGTGAGAGAACCAAGTACGTCATCAACCCCGACATACCCGCACCAACAATTGCAACGTGCTTCTCTTTGGCAGCGTCGGCATCGAGTGCAGAGAGGCCGGTCTTGGAGAGATGCTCCACGCCGTCGAACCATGGTCCCAGTGTATCAATACCATTCTCGGCATTCATGAGAATTGAATCTGTCACTCTTATTATTAGCCTCCAACAACACGGGAAGGACTATGACTCACCTGTTCCCCGCTTCTGAATATTCCGACGCCTGACACGATGAAGCCTTTGGGGCTCACTGCGTCCCACAAGGACATTGTCTGAGGTCCACGCTGAAATGCAGCCATTGTCGTGTGAATCCTCTGGTATTATCCAGACTAATCGGGACACGCCTTTACTTTCGGTGACGGCTATCGTATGGTGGGACTCAGTCCGAGACTTGCTGCTACAAAGACCATAAGTGAATGACAAAGGACCTTCCGACACTTGATCAAACTTGACGTAGATATTCGTCAAGTGAGAAGTTGGGGCCCCTCTGGTATGTAGTTGGACGGGTAGAGAAGAGGCTATGACGCCCCCAAGCCCTAGGAAAACATTTGCAAAGGATTGTTTCATGGCATTAAGTGACAACCAAGGTTCATCGACAGTAATGAGGATGACTGGAAGAGGGGATGAAATTGTCAACTATATATTACCTACGATAGTCAATCCACCTACTCTTTCCTGTCTGAGATAAGATAGGGTAACGGCAGCATCGGCGACTACAACTCTCCGAAAAGGGCTCATCGACTAATATGCAACGAACTTTTGAACATCTTTTGCCCCGTCGGCGCCGCTAGTTCCCCGAAGCCATGATAAGATACCCAAAGGCGTCGGCCAAGTCAAAAACTCCGTCTAAATCCTGGTTGTATAAACGCGAGGCATGTCGTAAGTGGTCAGAAACGTGCTGCAGCAAGGTATGAGGTGCAGACGCGATGGTACATCCGAGATCGGGCATTAACGTTACTCCCGCTTATCAGGGTTAAGCTAGCTACCAACGACAATTGAGGTTACGACATATGCTTATCTTTAAACGGTGAGGAATTACTAAGAAGACAATGCTGAAGGGCGCGCCGACGACCCGAAAGACGGGTGAGTTGATGCATGTCGCTTAGTGAAAATGGGGCAACCCCGCAGATAAACCACATGGACTGGGACATAAATCTGCAGATCTCCATGTCAAAAGATAAGCTTCCGGCTAATACATCCCAATCCGTGCATACATGTCGATAAGAGATCTTTATCTATCAGAACATATATCCGGATTACTAACATACTCGGTCTAATGAACGGGCGACGAGATCACTTGGCTATTGGGTTTTGCGGCGTGGGGTAGGATCCTTATTATGAAGTTATCATTCTTGAATCCACGATGAGTTTTAGATGCGCTATATAGTCTCTAGTTTCATCCATCCCTCAATAAGGCGACCTGATCTGAAAGCTCATTTCGTATATCCAACACAACATTCAGAACCGTTAGTCTCGTCCTTGTCCAACACTACCCCGGCCTCTAAAAGATTATATCTATCATCATCAGTTAAAGGTCTGTTCAACTGCCCGAGAACCTCTTCCATTCTTGTAAGCCAGTAGCCCCGAAGAAACTCTGCGATAGAAACGTTTTGGCGATCGAAAACGCGCCCAAACTCTTCGTCAAGTGCTTCAAGCTGATCGATCAATTCTCGGTCCTCATCCAGTATTTCCTTCCAGTCGTCATTGCCCATTAGATCCTCGAGATCATCATAGTCTTCAGTTAGGCAAATAGGCAAGTGCCTTATCCCCAATGACATCATGGTTAAAATATGAATCGCACATCCCGCCATATACAAATGTTCCGAGCTGCATTCTGCAAGCTTTAACATGTCGATGCAAGTAACCACAAGTTCAATCTGCTCTCCTATCTGCGAAAAAAAGGATCTGAACTGGCTGTCACTTCGATGCCGTAACATTGCGGGTAAAATATATGCCAGAGGTCGTGTGAACATGCCTGATGAGCAGGGACATGGAATATCGCACTGGGATTTATCGCCACATATGGCTGGTAGCAATACCCTCGAATCCTGCAGTTCGGATACATAGGCATCACGGCATAGTCGATTATAGATCATTTGCTTCCTGTCAGAGATTAGAATACCAATGAAAATTGCAATGCGATGAAGAATGGAAAACAAAAAGGGGTCTAATGAAAGCTCTAGGCTTAAGTCTTGTCGGAGAAGCCAATCTAAATATTTCACAAAAACTTCTAAACCCCAAGAAAACAAGTGCGGTATAATGTAGTTGCCAGAAAGAAGTGGCTTAACACCATTTTCATCTTTAGGTGCGAAGCCATAGTTGAGTGCTAGCTCTACGACCCGTAGGTCATGAGGATACTCGAAAAGGCTCTCGGGCTCAAAGTATATGTGCTCGGGGCAAGGGTTGAGGCTATCGGGAAGCCAGACTCGACTATCCTGCTGATATAGAGCTTTCTGCAATTCGATCCACAGTAGGACAGCAGTCTTGTCAGGCAAGGTGCTTGTGGCTACTTCATATTGGCACAAGATGCTTTCAGGAAGGATGCTAATAGCGACATTCCGCAGTCGCTGACGTCTGTTTTTGAGATGCTCGAAGAACAATTTTCGGGCCTTCAAGGAGCAGCCAGCTAGGCACTCAGGCCTCCTGTCGTGAATAATGACTTCGCAATCAGCTTCGAGGAGTAGTTGGACCGCGATGTAGCAAGTGCAGTCATCACACTCTGTCCACTGGTCTGGAGCATTGCAGTAAATCTTGCTGTAGCAAAGAGCATAATCTAGAGGGCTGGGAGGCCTAAAGGCTCGGGGGGGCATTCTCATCAAGGGACGGATATCTTGCCGTTGTAAAAGAAGTCTCAGCCCATCAGGCCAATTGCAGCTTGCATGTAATATGTTGCGCCCATATATATCCGTTTGCGAAATATCTAGAAGGCGATCCTCTTCTGTCAGAATAGCTTTAAGTCGTCGATGATCTTTCGTAATGACAGATAGAAAAAGCTCCGAGAATCCAACATCTGCAACAAAACATCAGTACTTAAAATATCTTGAAACACAGGCAATAGTAACATTACCTTCGCACATCTCGGGATATTTACAAAAGGTATTTAACTCTCTTGTTAAATTCTCTCTATCGTAAAATCCATAGATATTCAGATATTCAGATATTCAGATCCAGTATGAGCTAACTCAGTGTTGTAAAAGTTTAAATCGTAGTTCATAACCAGTTTATAGATGCTCGGAAGAATCCATAGGTTGCAGTAATCCATTGATATAGTTAATACATTCCTAATTCATGTCAGATCGGTGAAGGAGCCTGGATGGACTTAAGTTTTACAAATCGTAGAAATTCGATGCCGCAATGGGAACACCAACATCGGTCAGGTAGGTTAGCATTTTGCAAATAGCATTGATTGCTAAATCCTTTGACTTTAGTCCCTTTCCGAAGCTTAAATACTCGAGGCAAGCCTCCAAAGTCGTCAGCTTAAAGTTATCGAGAAACCGAGACAGGACAAAACAGCAGCGAACTTACTTCCAACCACATGTGAGCGGCATTATTTCCGTCTTGGTTGACATCAAAAGGCGATGCCTTTCTGGATCTGTAGATAACTTTCAGCTCTTTGATAAGACTATCTACCAGGTGATCTAGAGCATTCCCGTTTGCGCGAGGATCGAATATCGTATTGTATCTTCGTGAATATAGGTCAAAGAGTACAAAAACTGGACTGCTCTTAACAATGTTACAAGGCTGCAATCCAAAAGAGACGCCATACGGTCCACCGGGGTATTCTTGCGTGAGTGAAACAGTGAAAGATCGGGGAAAAAAAGGATAGAAGCCCGAAGTATGTTGCTGAAGTTCTCGAGATATTTCTCTTGGACTTCTGAAAGAAAATGCACCCTGGGCGATGATTTGCACTTGCATCTCCTTGTCTTGAGACGGTCAGTCCTCCCCAGAATCGGTATGTGCGACTTGCCGGATGATTACTAGTCTTGCAGTTTGAGGTGCCACATGTACAGTCCATGTCTGACAGCTTCTTGCAAAGCCTTCTTTCTAGCTCGGCGCTCTGTAGATAATGAGGCGTGAAGTGGGCGCTGGTGATGTCTTTGAATGATCGCCCCCTTTCTGAGTCAGAGGTCTTTGCTTCTGCAACCCCGACGGCGCACTGGTGGAAGACGATACTGTTGGTGCTGGAGGTTGTAACATCTTCTGTCCTGGATGGAAGAAGTTGGAGGGTGCTAGGTTCGACTTTGGAGCCAATAGCATCCATTCTAGCGGTAATGGTTTTCAAAGTGGTCTGAGTGTTGATGTCTAGTGCTTTAAGTGATATTCTAAAAGCCTCCAATTCGTCACTCATGCGGATGTTTATGTCGCTATTCGTCTTAGCTATAAATAAGATTTTGAATAATGCGAGGGATCACTCACAGGTTGAGGGTTTGAATAAAGCTACTGAGCGTGGCGTTTGCTCGTGAGAGATACTCTTCCAGTTGCACCAGCTTCTTGCGATCAAAGGGATATCGCGCGATCAGTTTCTGCCTCCTCCAAACGTCCTTGACCGGTGATGGGTCTTCAGTCGGCATTAACTCGTTCAACAATGTTTGGAGGCATTGAAGCTGCATCTCACAGTTGATCAAACTCAATTGGAAGCCATCGATGGCTGGAGAATGACAATGATCAAGCTTTGATGCACTCGATTGAACGGCGAAAATATGGAATTTGAACAGAGCCAGGTTTTGTGTGACAATTGCGAGATCATCTTTTCTGTCTTTGATGGCGCTGAAGTAAGTGTGAAGACCGCCGCAAACCGTAACTCCAAGTGAAACGAGACCAGCGACGCCGGTGGCAATAGAGAAGGGGTCACCCATATTAATCTGATGGAATTGAAGAGAAATATGAAAGGACGAGCGGGGTAAAATGGTTTGGATTGTGCTGACTTTTATTTTGGTACTCCGACACTGGCTGCACATTTGGGCTTACAGAAAGGCAGACAAGGCAGATTCGCCTACAGGTCCACGCTAGAACGAATACAGGTGGAGAGATAAGATAAGCAAGAGGTTTCAATCTGCAACAGAAAAACAAATTTCCCCACATTTTCCGAGGGTAGTTAACGTCTCCCTACCTGTTAACTACTATTAATGCACTTATAATTCTCAAGATATTCTTATGATCTTCAACGTCTTTCCCTTTAAACATTACAGACAATACATGCCCGACAAAAGATCTTAGTAAGTGTGATAACTGTAGAGGCTGAAAAGTGCGTTGTTCAAGATAGTCAACGCTAGGTATTCTTCATGGTGCTATGATGCTTACGAGTCCAAGAAAGTTACCTGTAAGATAAAGCATATATATTATATAATATATATATATATATAGTTTACCTATTTAAAAAAATAAAAATTATCTATATTTTACCTCAGTGTTTTAGAAATAGGGACCGAAATGCAATTACTCGCCTATGGAAGCATGAAAATCTCAGATATCAAGGTCCGTTACATTACGGAGATACGTATTGACATCAAGCTTACTCTGTCGTACCACACTGAACGTTTCGATTGAAAGCGGTTCGGGTAAGGAACATTACAACTCCGTATCCGTAGGGTCCGAAGAATAATCACTGCTTTTAAACGGGCTACGTGCTATACTGTATGCTGACGTTGAATGTATCCGCCGGTGTTAATCTAAGTCCGTAGGACTATTGACGCGGAATATCGATACATTTGTTAAGCCAGGAGGCTTAAAAACAGGTATCATATCTATTACTCCGCGTCGTAAGCTTACGATGTCCTACTAAGCCACGATCCTATTTAACGTATGTCATGTACTTTGTAACGACACCCAAGATATAACCAAGTCACTGCAAGTTGTTCTAAGAACTTAAAAGCCATCATTTCCCACTTATGGTTTCCAAAAAACTTATATCAAAATTCTAATTCTAATTCTTAACAAAATCAACATGTTTTCAATTGCAGTCTTTATTATCATGCTTCTTGCCTATGGGGCATGGGCAACATCACAAATCCATATTCTTCGCGTCGCGCATCAGGAACGAGGTATACTCACATTGAGCTTTGATCCCTCTGAATCTAGAAACAGAAGCATTCAACTAGTCGGTACTACCGAGGCAGGATATCAACCAGGGTGGTTACACAGCAGGGGAGAATATCTGTACTCGGTCTCGAGAACACATTTCCCTGACAACTCGTCTACGAGTGGCGGTATCTACGCATTCAGAAAATTATTTAATGGCCGTCTTGAGCTACATGACGCATTAGCATCTCACGGTGATGGTGGGGTCTACCTTGACATTTCAAGAGACGGAAAAACGCTATCTTCAGCCAACATGTAAGCAATGAGCCAATACCTTTGCAGCAACGATTCACATGTCTGACGTACTCACGCTTCAGCGACGGCTCCACCGTCTCCATATTCCCACTGACTTCTCCTGGCAACTTTGGCCCCGTTGCTAACGTCTTTCATTACAACCTCACACATCCTGGCCCGGGAACTGGAGATTCGCAGGAGATTGCCAATCCCCATGCCGCCATCTTCAGTCCCTGTGGAAATATTATGGCTGTGCCTGACCGAGGCGCGGATCGTGTTTACATGTACCAGGTACGCGATGCGAAACATGTCGAACAGATTCGGACCGTTACTCTGTTACCGGGAACGGGCCCACGCCACATTGTCTTCTCTCAAGTCAGCAAAGAGAAGACACTCATGTTTTTGGTTTCCGAGCTGGATAATACTGTCAATGTCTTCTCGCTTGAAAGTGACACCGTCAGTCATCATGGCAAGCAACCTGACCTGAATAGAACCTTGCGTATAACTCACCTACAGAGAGCATCTACTCTTGATGATTCAAGCAAGCGTACAAAGCCCAACAACGTCGATTTGGCTTCCGAGCTTTCTGTTTCGCATGACAAGCGCTTCTTGTATGTATCTAACCGGAACACAGAGTCAGTTGATAAGGTGGACACTATCGCTGTATATTCCTTGGATGAATACTCCAAGAAGCCACTTCAATTCTTGGGTCTCAACAGCACCTATGGTAAAATACCTCGGCACTTTTCACTATCACCTGATGCTCGCAACGAATTCCTTGCGGTTGCAAACCAAGTTACGAACGACCTTTTTATCCTCAAGAGAGACTTCCGGACAGGTTTTCTTGATGGCATTGTCGGAAACTACAGTTTCGGAAAGCTTGATCTGACAACCAGAGTTGGCCCGATGGCAGTTATATGGGATTGAGCCGTATCAGCACTGAGGACTTATCTAGTTGTTGAAGATCGTGGTGGAGATCTATGAGTAGATCAAGACGGGGTGCATGGAACTTGATAGAGAACTCTATATCTAGTTCAACTGAAATCTTCTCTATCTTTCAAAGTTGCTCAAATAACACGAAGGTGACAACCGAGAGGAGCCATCCATTTTTGTACAGGGCAGTGATGGAAGTTGCGATCGCTTTACTCCAAATTGACAGATAGTCTCTCAAATAAGATCAATCTTGCTGACTTTAAACTACGAGAGCTTGTCTCTGATCCTCAGGTGGACTATGAGGCATCAGCCCTAGCACTGAAATGATTGCACGAGAGCTGTATGAACGCATCTTCTATTGCCCTGTCCAAGATCAGACCCTGTTGTGCCAGTCATTAGACAAGATTCGCGCCCAAGTATACGAAAAGCTCGAGCAGCTTGAAGCAACCAAGGGCAATATGACAACAATCGCTCTGTTCCGCTATGGCCTATCAAACCATTCACCAAACACAATCACTATCTATATCTCTGTCAACTGCAGCTCGGATGAAACCAAGTGGGGGAGTGTTACTGCCTCCATTGAACTCAATATCGGCCTTGTAGACCCAGCCTGGAAGAGAGCACGAGTCTCTATCGAGCAGAATGTCGGTATGCAATCAGCGTTCACGATCCACCAGCCAAACCCTAAGTTTAGGTTGACAAGATAAATTTGACAAAAGGTATCCTAAGTTTAGGCCAAAGTTATCCTAAACTTATGCTAAGTTACCTAAGCCTTTTTGTCACTTAGGATCAAGGTACTGAGTTGTTTCCCCTCCACCTCCAGGGGTGATAAGAAATCGCGTTCATACAGTTCTGGTGCAATCGTCTCTACCTGTACTTCAGTGCCGGGTCTGGTGGACTTGGCAACGGCCGTGGCGATTGATCCCCAAATACCTCGGAGTCTTTCAGACCATGGCGAGATAACGAGAAATGTAGGAAGAGCTTTACCAGGGAAGCCCTGTTGTTCTCTCATCTCAAACTCCACTCTGATCTCAGAATTGACGTTATGGCGCTTCAGAATTTCGTCAACATCTCTTAAAAAGATAGAAGGCGACAGGTTGACATTGGCAGGGAACTTGGTTCGTGACCGTTGGAGGGGAAGGGGGCGGAGAGTTGGCCAGGCGCATCGATACTTTGCCGAGATCGGGATAGGATGGTTCTTGGGGCTTATAGTAGTGCTATGGCCAGCACTTGCACCGCTCTCGTTTGAGATGTTCTGATGGCGGCGGGTGGGAGTTGCCCATGGGTTGAAAGGGACTTTGGCTGGCGGCCGTTTGGGAGCTTCGTCGTCTTTGTTCTCCAATGTAGTTCGGTGAATTGATTCGTAAAGAAGTAGTACGCCAAAAGTGATATCAGGTGAAAGCGTGCGTTCAGGTGACACTGGATCTCACGTCGGAATTGTCGCGAGGACGTCGTGGTGGTAGTCAATCTGGCGAGTGCTTTGTGTGAAGTCGTGTGATGGAAGAGGAGTAGAGATGAGAGAAAAGTAAAGGAGAATGAATGAAGTTGATATTGGGTGGTCTGAGTCATTGCGTGGGCACTTGGCCTTTGTGCCAATGATTAAGATCTATTCATCAGCACTGATTGCCACGGACAGTGAAAGTCTTGTCCTTACTACCCTATAAGATTAACCTTTGGGCTGTAATAAATGAAAACATGATATTCTTTTTAATCTTTCACCTAGAAGCTTTCTTGCTAACAAATCAATCTGGCGTGCGAGGTAAAGTTATGGGAATTACAGAGTTTTATTTTTATACTCCAACACAGGGGACACATCAAGGCTTGCGTTGATGTAGACATAAGCAGATTGGCAAATCAGGCGATCAGTCAGAAACTGCCAATGTGCAGTAATCAAGACATGCATCAATGCCACATTTGTCGAAAATTATAAGAGGTTTGATAGGCTCTAAGTATAGATTGATAAAGTACGGAGTAGAATGGTACTACTGAAGAAAGCCATGACGAAATGCCAAGCTTCGTGCTCTCTTGCCAAAGATGTACATGGGGATGGTAGCCATGGTGAGTGCTATAGTTATACCGCCAATCACAAAGAAGGCATTCCTCACACCTTGGTACTCAATCCAGTCGTTCATATAGAAGCTCATGCCAAAGGCAAAGACATTCTTGGTAAAGCTCATCATTGCGTATGCTTCAACAGCCTCACGACGATGCGAGTCGACGACATAGGAAACAAGGCCAACGATGCCGAATTGGACTCCGAGGTTGATCATGCCCAAGCAGACGATGACAGGGATAGGCCAAGGCTCGCCGTTCGAAAGGCTCTGGCCGTAGCCAAAAAAGCCACTGCCGCCAAGTGTAGTCAGAAGAACGAGGATTGGAAGACGGAATTCGGGTTCTGCGACAAGGAGGAGTCAGCAAAAATGTTCTATCTATTTTTCTGGTCAGTTAGCAGCGGATGACTTGCCGTAGATTCCCTCATTTCTCCTAGCCATAAACGTGGCCAGCCCATCTACCATGAGACCAGCCAGCGCGGTTGCGATAAAAGTACCAACGAACGATGATAAGTTAGTCAACCCCACCTGGGCAACATTGAAGTTGTATGGAGGCTCGGTAAAGATTTGCGAGGCTGTAGATGCAAGCAGCACTAGCCAGCTCATGCAAATGGTCAACTGGAAGCATCCCCAAATAACCACGGGAGAACCAAGCATTTTGAAAGGTGCAAACATACTATACCAGAAGCCAGACGCGTCATAATAACCGCTCCAGGGTCGAAGAGTATAGATGAATGAGTGTGCTTCAGGGATAGGTGCATTGTCGCAAACTGAAGCTCTGTTTTCAACCTCAGATACACACTCCTTCTTGTCATCCACAGTAGAACGTCCCTCCACATGAGATTCCACTGGGACGTCTGAGCTGGTGGAGCGCTTGTAAGCTGTCTCGGGCATGAAGAAGAAGGTAAGTACAAGCTGAAGCCCAAATGCACCAGCCATAGCCCAGAGACAAGTCTTATAGCCGTATTTGTCAATGATCGCGCCCGCTGGTGGTGAACTGTCAGTATCGGTAGACCGGCAATGATGGGGACTTGGACTAACCAATGGGTGAAGCAAGATTGATGCCACCAAGGACACCCAAGTTGAAAACCGCGTTCCGAAATCCTCTTTGATGAACAAACCAGATATCAGAGATCGATGCCGGAACCAGAGCCTCCATTGGCGACATGCAAAAACCCTGGATAGCACGGGAGAGGGCAAGCGAGATGAAGTCCTTGGCTACAGCGGTCCAGATCGTTGAGCAGAGGAGACCTAATGTAGTGATGAGGTACACTGGCCGCTTGCCAATCATCATTGCCAACGAGTTACAGAAGAGGTTGCCAAACGCCAAAGCAATGAGGAGAGACCCAGTGAAACCGAGGCTGAACCTCTGAAGAGGTACGTCGAATTCTTCAGCAATGGGTACCAATGCTGGACCGAGAAGAGGTCCTATAGCACCGACACAGCCACAGCCGACGATGATGGAGACAGTAAACATTTCTTTCTTCCATCTCGGCCAGTTGAGAGGATCGTTGGGGTCGTCGGACGGTTGGGGGACAAGGACGATCTTGCCGGTCGGATCGTGCTTGAGGTTGGCATGATCATTCTCTTTAGGGTCCTCTAGGCTCGAAGTGACACCCTTCTCGTTGAGGAATGATGTGCCAGGGACATCGGCGAGGTGACGATCAGGAAGGACTCCCAGACCCATGTTGGATAGTCAGGTCGGATCTTGAATGCAGCTGAGAAGACTGGACGGGGATTGAATGGGAAGACAAGATGGAGAAGTACAGATAGGAATTGTGGAGGGTTGAGGACCTGTGTAACTTATAGATCACTTCGGGGGTATCTGGCCGACGGTCAGGGATATGGAAGCTGGCGATGGGTGAACACGATTCATGGGGTAAAGGAGCACGGACTGCCTTGGTAGAGTCGTTTTTCGGATCCTAGTAGACCAATGATATTGTTGACCCCTCAAGTCGACAGTGATAATGGGTCATCTGCCGACACTAATCGTCATTAGAGTTGCAAGCTCAACATTCCTTGAAGACACGACCAGGGATCCAGGGTTACAGTTACGGAGCTAGCCAGTATCAACACGCTTGCTGCTCTATTAGCGTTGCATGATTAGGTCTGGCCATGTGGTGTCGAAATGCGGATCGTGGGGTAATGCGGGGGCGGGATGGGCACTCCCTTTGCCGCTCGTATGCGCTGTCTCAGAATTCGGCAGCGGGCATGGAACTCAAGATAGCAATGGCGCTATCACATATGGATAACCTCCCCTTCTGCGCTGATGCTAGATGTGTATTCCCAGATAGAGGTCTGACAGTACTACATGGCGTTGTATTAACAAGGCATTTCAGATGAGATAACAGGAAGACTCGAATGTTGGATTCTTTGTAAATGAATGCAAATCAATATCCTGTTCAATTACAGTATCCTAAGCATGACCTAGTTTGTAAAACATCTTGTTGTTATGCTCTGCCCCAGAATCAGCGTAGTCCGCATGAGGTCTCAATGTAATAGTCTCCTCATTCAGCTCCGCTACCTGGCCAGTCCTAGAGGGGTCTGTCACAAATTGCGAAACAGCTTTTGTCAAGGTTGAGAGTGGTGTGATTATCATCGCCTTGAAGAGTTCCTTATCTGGAGTAATGTTTGTTTCTGCACCAGCTGTTAGCAGGCGGGTAGTCACATAAGGAGAGGTGGACTTACCCAAGACTCCGGGCGCAAGAGCGTTGATCTGTATCTTGGGTTCTTCAAGCCTGATAGCCATGGAACGAACGAGTCCTATAATGCCAGACTTCGCTGCAGAATATAGTGGTGAGACTGGGAACGGATATATGGCTGCGGATGATGATGTGCAAACAATGGAGCCTCTCGAATTTGGGAGACGGCTTCCGATCTCGTTCTTGAGCATATAATGCACAGCAAGGCCAACGCCTACAGTTGTTGTTGCCTGTTAGTTTGTGGATACTGAAGAGGCTGAAAAGAGGTATAACTGACTGTAAATTACTCCGTTCAGATTAATATCCTGCATTCTCAGATTCGGCTTCCTTGGAAACTCTGTCGGCGTGCAATCGAGGGCTCCGACTACAGGATCAGAGATTCCTGCATTGGCGATAACAATGTCGATTCGGTCTCCGTGCTCGCGATAAACCTGATCAAAAACTGCGTATTGCCCTTCCCAAGACGAGACATCGCACCATTTGAAGCTCAATGTTGCGTTGGGATACTGCTTTGACACTTCCGCCACGACATCAGGCCCTGTCTTTGAGTTGACATCAAGGACAGCCACCTTGTGGCCCTGTGCAGCGAAGTGACGGGTAATGGCTAGCCCAATACCACTTGCGCCACCGGTAACAACGATGGATAGTTGCTGAGCCCCAGAGGACGTATCATCAGTGGTTGAATCAGCAGACGGCGACATTCTGAACTGTGGTTAGGTTGGAGTGAGAGTGTGAAGACTGAATGGCTGGACTTGGTGATGCTAAGATCTGTGTCAAGTTCCTAATTACGTTTTCCGGGCCGGAAAAAATGAACAGTCTTTATTCAGCTCGGAAATGCGGAACTTTTAATATCAACGCGTGTCGATACGGAGTACAATGGGTGTAGATGCCGCGCGGGAATGCCGGGTGTCCGGGGTTCTCCACTGTCGGCAACAGCACCTACAGAACAGCCATCAAACGTCTATCCACTAAGTTAGTGTAGCCTGCAGGACCTTTCAAAACCGGTTGGCTTCTCCGACGGAGACAGCACTTCAATCTTCGCCATTTTGTATCCTCACCATTTGTCCAACTTGAAACCAACATGGCCGAGATATTCTTTTCGTCAGACATTGCAGATAATGTGAAGGGGAAGGTGGTTGTGATGACAGGTACTGCCCAACGTTTCGCTACCAAGCTTTCATCGGCTTCTTTTATGTATCTATTACTAATAAGCATCGTGCATAGGTGGTGCGCAGGGAATTGGAGCAGCAACAGTTTTCCTACTGTATGAGAGAGGCGCCCATGTTTATTTCGGCGACGTGGACGATGTCAAGGGCCGTCAAATGGTCAGTCATATCCAGTCAAGTATACCGCACAGTAGCGGATCGGTACATTTCCAGAAGCTCGATGTTCGCAACTACAACGAACAACTACAACTCTTCAAGACACCTTACGAAGAGAGAGGCCATGTTGATATTGCAATATCCTGCGCTGCTGTCATAGAACCTAACGGTTGGTTTGGGCCAGACCAACTTACCCTCGAGGCGGTGGAGACGGAAGCCCAGCCGCTCAAGAATGCTATCGACATCAACCTCACAAGCGTCGTTCTCTTTTGTCGACTAGCAATTGCCTTTATGAAGGTAGACAAAGACCAGCCCAAGTCAAATGACTTCTCCAAGTCTATTGTCTTGCTATCTTCTATCGCTGGAATAACCGAAGCCGCTGGTCTCTTCGCCTACAGCGCTTCAAAACATGGCATTATAGGACTGATGAGATCCTTACGGGCGCTGGCTTCAGCCAAGTATAACATCCGCATCAACGCCGTTTGTCCCTGGGCCACAGATACGCAGATGATCGATAACGTCCGTTCGATCTGGGACGTGCATCATCTCCCGCTGAATGCGCCCAATGATGTTGCGCAGTTCATCACTCAGCTGGCAACTGACACGTCTTTGAGCGGGAAATCTGTTCTTGTCGCTGGCGGTAGAGGGTTTGATACAGAGGAAGGGATTGATAGAACAATGTCTGTGTGGTTTGGCCCTCTTACGCAAGAATTCTGGCGTGGGCAAAAGGCTTTTGGGACTGTAAGTACTAATATTTGCGACTGCGATGTGATTTTGAGTGAATATCTGCTAACATGAGACATCAGGGTGATCAATGGTCTGATATTTAGAACATATGCCATCTTCAAGAAGTGTCGCATCATCCTGATTCAAGCTCTCGTTCACCCCGAGCGCACTGCCAGCAAGTGATACCAGCCATGTCCTGCAATAAGTAGAAAGCCAGCCTAGTCGGTATCTCCATAATTGACAAAGCATAGCAAAGTCCGCAGCTCCATATTAACAACAGCGGAGTCCGCAACACTTCATTAATAATAAAGACTGTTTAAAAGTCAGCCCGAACGCTTGGGGTTAACGGAAAGCTGGAATACTAATCGTGAAATCTTCATCTATAATGGCATATAAATATACATTTCGCAATCCGAACTGACGTTTGATTGTAGCATCTGAGTACCTACTATGTTCAATACCACCTCATCAACATGTCTCCTGCATTCCTTGTCGCCGGCGCCACTGGCAATACTGGACGAGGCGTCGTCACAACCTTGTCGGAACTTCTCAAAGACAATAAGACTTTCTCCAACTACAAGATTCTTGCTCTGACACGTTCATCCAGCGGAGCTGCCGCCTAACAACTAGCTCGCCTGCCAAACGTCGAGGTCATTGAACAGAACTGGGTCGAGATCACCGCCGAATGGCTCCGAGCACGCCACGTCGTCAGAGCTTTCATCGCCTCGCACAACGAACCCCATCATTTCGCAGAAGAGTCGACATTCCATCTAAATGCTCTCCACGCTGGCGTTGAATATGTCGTGCGTATCTCAACGACCGCTGCGAACGTCCGTCCCGATTGCCCCGCCCACTATCCCAGGACGCACTGGGCGATCGAGACTTTGCTGAGTTCGCCCGAGTTTGAGAGGCTGAAGTGGACCTCATTGCAGCCTAATGTCTTTACGCAATTCTTGCTTGGTCCTGCTGCCAGTTTTATCAAGACGTTCCGCGACACCGGAAAGCAAGAGCCGTTGAGGCTCATGGCTTCAGAGGACGCAGCCGTCGGACCGATCGATTCCAACGAAGTCGGAGTCTTTGCGGCTCACCTTCTGGCCACCCAAGATTTCAGCCCGCACAACAAGGCAAAATATGTCTTGAACGGGCCTCAGGATATCACTGGCCGCCAAATAGTCGATCTTGTTGAGGAGTACATTGGCAACAAAGTCGAGAATGTCATCTTCAAGGACATGTCATTCATTGAACATGCCGCAGCCCAGACACAACATTCCAAGAATGTCATCCTGTCGATTAAGCATGCTCCTGAAACGGCATGGGAGGGAGAGTGCGGAGTTGATACGTCAAGTAAGGAGTTCCTCGACATTGCTCCCCCCAAGACTACGCCTGCGCAAATGCTCAAGACTTTGGTTGGGGATAGCCAAGTGCTTCAGTAAAATTAGGTATTTTACTTCCAAATATAGGTAAAATTACATAAAAGAATAGTTATATCGATTAGAGATGGCTCAGCATCTCAGTAAATGGCTCCGTATCAAACAGAAAGTTATCCGTTCCCTGGACCGATATCCCATTCCAGTGCACATCCAATCCACCTATTGACAAGGGTAGACAGTCATCAACGAATGCCTGACCTTCATCTGGTATACGCCACATATTGCTCATATTCTGCGTCGCCTCTGTTACCTGCTGCAGCATTAACAGCCCTCCAGATGATTCGTCACCAAGCTCAGGCGGTACAACTGTAGACGCCAGTCCGGTCATCTCAGTGTCCTGAGCTGCTGGTGTACTCTTCTCCTGGTCCAGTGTAAAGATCTGGCTGAGGAACTGTCCACTACTCTTTCTCCGGGGTGGAATGAGACGTTCGCGATAGCTCTGGAGTGCATTGCGAAGCTCTGTCAAGACGTCAATGTAACGATGGGCTTGAGGACTCGTTCGATCCAGATCCCGAATAATACCGATGCCACTGTGTAGTGCTGCTTCTGTTTCAAACGTGGTTGATCTTTCGGATAACGTGGCCTCTACGAAGAGGGAGAAGGCCATTATGAGGCAGGCGCTAAATATCCAAGCTCTTGATCTGCAGTTAGTCCATGTTTTGGTGGAGGGGAGGTGAGAATTCTTACTTGAGTAAAGTCATGTTCTGTATGAGCAGGCCAGCAGACCCCGTTCTCCGCGTTGTCTCTACCAATAAAACAGCCGCATCGATGCATACCTGAGCCAACTCCTTCGTCTCTCGATCAATTGTAGGATGCGACCCTAACGTTCCATCTGATCGGTCCAAGCGCTTCAGCTTGGCGAGCATGTAGGATATCAGAATCGGTCTAGTGGCCAACATGACAGCATAATAATAAAATGCCGAGACAGCAAAATTACCCAAGGTCTGCCACCACTGCTCAGGTGAAATTGACGAGCTGACGGTGCAATTTGTCATGCTCGATGGTAATGCCGAGCTCCATTCTCTCAATTGTCTAAGGAGGTCTTTTATCGAGGTTAGATTTGTGTCTTGTTTATCATTGAGGTGATATATGATCTGTTCGAGAATGGTGCAGACTCCGTAGCACGCGGACATGGATGTGAACTCTGGTGTGCACGGTTCTGGGCCATCTGGGACTGAAAACGTTGGATTGCTTATTCCGCGTCTCGGCGATGATGCTGGGGTTTGAGCGAGGACTCCTCCGAATGCGATGTCTAAAATACGCAGGCTTTTCCATACCTGAAGCCTGGTGGTACGCGAGTGTCAGTTTCTCGCTATTGTTCCTGAGACTACCAAGGTCACCTACCTGAATCGATGTGTTTCTGGTGACAGATTGCGATAAGACTCAGGTAGATGTAGGCCAATGGCATGTGCAACTCGGGTCGCAACACCTAGGTATATAAAAGCCCCGTCTCTCTTGCACGCATTGACCATGTAGATACCCATCAGTAGAAAGATAGCTACTAGATCACCTGTAGGGTCTAGTAGCATGCCCTCAAAAGCGACCTTTTGACCACAATCAAAGTGCTTCTGTGCGTGATAAAGAGTCTTGGGGCTTGTTCTGCAACCTTGTCCGCCGACGGCAATAACCAAGTCGATTATGGCACGTTTCTGACACGGTTTGGACGAACCAGAGCCACTGTCGTCTTCAGTCTGTTCTAGTAGCTCGTATAGTTGCTTGGGGGAGTAAATGTATATGATGCCAGTTGTCTGAGATATAGTATATTAGTCCAATGCGTATTGATTGTAGTGAGGATGTTCATACCGCCACTAAGAACCTCTGGATATAATCTCGTTTCTCTTCCAAGGTTAGTTGGCTGTCTGGGCTGTTTTCTGCGATATCATGTGAGGCCTGAGGATACGATGACTCGAGCATAGCCTTGGCGCGCTCCTTATCAGTGAACGGCGATGGCCCCATATAACAGAGAAATGTGTGACGGAGGAAGTCGAGGAAAGAGAGTGATGCGGAATCGCCCATTGATACTGCAAGCCAGTAAGCTATGGATGCTCCAATGGCTGTCCCTTGGTATCATCTACTCACGGTTCTCCCCATCCGAACCCTTGTCTTGACTTTCAACATTTGACATGCAAGACGAGAACGCTGTGTCGGGAGTCTCATTCGTCTGTTGTCCCGCTGTCGACTCCGGCGTCTGAGGTACCTGCACCCGCTCAGGTGTATCGCGTTCATTGACGGACAATGCTACGTCAGAACAAACAATGTAATCGAGACTGGAGCAGTCATCGTTACCGCTTGCAGTGATATCACTACTCCGGCTCATCGCTCGACGTTGTGCTTTGCGACGCGGTCGAGCAGCCTCGGGGTCGTAGATGCAATAGGGGACGTAGTCCCGCCGGCGGCAATTCGCGCATGGGGTCTGCCCGTCACATCTCTTCTTGCTATTCTGACAAGGCACGCATGCTATGACAGCGCGTCTACGATCTTCGGCGCGTACTTTGGGGCGAGGCATGATGAGAATATTGATTGTAATCACTTGCCGCTTGTCAATTCATTGAAGATGTTTAGTGGGGATTGAATCCAGTATCAATATGTGCATCTGCCGTCCCCAGAGCCGAGACTCTAACGCTTGCGGGTTAGTGATATCAACATGTGCATCTTGTGCGGGGAAGCGAGCGGGTAGACTGCATCATGCCCCAGGTTTAGCGGGGTATTCCCCGGCCAACTCCTCGTTTCTCGCTTACACATGCATGACCAGTTACTGGTCCGGGACTCCGGGGAATGACGTTCATCCACACGATATTTGAGGTCCCATCTGGCGGCAAGTGCACCTACAGGCTACTGGTAGGTATATCCCCGCCTCTGGACATCCGATAGCTCCCTCGGCGGGCACTCGGGAGAAATCTGGGGTAACAAGGAAGACTTGGGCCGGTGATAACGAGGCAGAACTCGTTACTTTGCATTGCATGAAAATCGTTGACGTCTTAAATTCCTCTCTTCGGCTACAATTGCTATCTTCTCCTCTTTACTCCGCCATTTGTAAACATTTGATAATATCGCGTTCCCCTCTTTTTTGCCCCAATCATGGCGTTTACGCTTAACCATACCCGATTGGGTGATGCCCAAGGCCTCAAGTTAGATGGTCAAGGAGTAGTGCAATATCTCGGCATTCAGTATGCCACTTTGGCTCATCGCTTTGCTGGTCCGGAGCTCAAAACTGACTATGGAGGAAAGATTGATGCGACAAGGAGAGGGTAGGTTGTTGCGCTCACCAGCTTCCCCAGATCTACGACCATGGCGGGAGCTAACTATCAATTTCCCTCACAGTCCAACTGTTGTTAGACCACCACTAGCTTGCGATATTGAATTTGGCCTCATCCAAAAGGCCCTCAATAAACCCGATGACCGTCCTATGTCAGACCTGGACGGCTTGACTCTCGACATCACTGTCCCAGAAGCGGCCCTCAACGAAAGCAATGCAAAGCTCCCGGTGCTTGTGTTTATTCATGGAGGAGCATACATTATTGGTGACAGCGGGGCACCTCAATATGATATGGCTCCCATCGTCGCATATTCCCAGTCCATCGGAAAGCCTATTGTTGGCGTATCGATCAAGTAAGGTGCCTTTTCTGGCCTGACAGATGTAAGTGTCTAGTACTAACTACAGACAGCTACCGTCTCGGAGTTGCAGGGTTCCTGGACAGCAGTCAGCTAAGAGCGGCGGGTATCCCACCCAACAGAGGCATTCTTGATCAAAAGACGGCTTTTCAATGGGTTCGCCATAATGTTGGCGGGTTTTCTGGCGATCCAACTCGAATCACAGCTATTGGTCAGAGCGCAGGCGGCAGTTAGTATTCATGCTAACTCGAATGTTATAGACAAGTCAGCTGATAATTGATGTCAGGCTCCATCATGCATCTCCTTGACCTGGAATTGCAAAACGAACCTCTTTTTGACCGCGCCATGTGCTTAAGTGGAAACAACTTGGCCGTTCCTTCATCTACTAAGCACGTTGCCCAGGACGCATACAAATCTGTGCTCCAGTGTCTGGGAATAGATTCCACATTGCCGAGCCAGGATCAGCTGGCAGCATTGATTGCAACCTCTCCGGAGGACATGCTATCCAAGATTCCCATGTCAGTCCCGCTACAACCTGTGATAGAGACAGACCAACTGCCTTCGTTCCGATCACTCGAAATTCACCTGCCCTCAGCTCAACACAGGCCTCCTCTTATGATTGGCTCGACAGACTTTGATGCAGTCGTATTTGAAGTTCTTGGCCTGTTCACAGATCGAGATCCGGGTTTGGCACAAGGTTTCGCCAGATCCCTCATCAAGGCCATTCCTGAAGAACACCATGCTAGGCTGAACAGCCTTCTCAGTCTATATGGAATACCGGAAACAGAAAATGAGGATGAAGCTCGTATCAAGATTCTGCAGTTTGGGACCGATCTCAAGTATTTCGCCACATCAAGACACTATGCCAACCTCTGGCCGTCTCAGTCATGGCTCTATTACTTCAACGAGGCTAATCCATGGGATGGACCGCACAGAGGTCGATCAGCTCACTGTCTTGACATAGCATATCTCTTCCTGAACTTCAATCACGTCATGGATGACTCCCAGAAGAAGACAGCAACGGACTTTGCTCGAGATGTGATTAGTTTTACCAACCTGGAGGATCCGTGGGCTGAGTTCCATGCTTCCAAGGAACTGAGAGTATATGGAGTCCCGGCAGACAGTCAGCCATCAGGAGGTCATGTCGAGAATACGCCCGGGCCATCTGAGGAAGTGCAACGTCTTTGGTTAGAAATAGGTCTCGATAATCTTACTCAGGCCTGGGGTGCTTACTCTGCAAGGTCGTAGTTGTTGGCACTGGATGAAACATAGAAGACACTCTGGTCTCTTGCACAGAACATCTCCGCAGGGTACTCGTTGCTTAGGAGTAGAACAGCCTTATATTATTGACTCACATTTCCCTTTGGGATAACGAGAAGAATCCGTTTAGCGACTGGTCTCGCTTTGGCAAATTTCACCGCCAAGTCCCATTTAGTTTAACCTGTCTCCAACATACATTCTTTCGTCTTGAGAGGTAACGCTCATCCAGGCAGTGTACAAGAGATTCAATTTTTGAGAAAACACTTTGTAACGTAATGCATGTAATAATATCCTTCTTAGCAATTACGAAGGCTTAAATCTGGGGGTGGTAGGGGAGGACATGGGAGCCAGTAGCTTTCCCCTTTGGACCCAGATAAAATGCGTTGCATCCAGTCGCAAACCTCCTTCGGTCGTGCCCGATACTGCCTGATTGATTCCGAGTGCCACAGCCTTGCGTCTGGTCGCTCCAATGCTCGTCTGCCCAGACTCAGATGACCTTTCCCAAATAGCCACTTGTCAAGTTGCTGTTGATACTCGCGCGTCGAGGCAAACAGGTTGTTGCCCGTTTTCATTATCTCTTTGATTTCGTCAATCCGTTTATTCTCCTGAACGTATAATCTCGTAATATGCCCCCGGTGTTTGTTCCAGAGCTCAGGTGTCATCTGGACTACAGAATCATATGTCAGTTTCTGGAGCCTGTTTTGGTTATCAATGGGTTGCTCATTACCGAATTCTTCGCGAGCCGGACTGATGTCATCTTTTATGGCTATAGAACCTATCATAGGCCTAATATCCACATTAACCACGAGCAGGCGATCCCTAGCGAGCTTCAAGAGGTCGCCCAGAGCGGTTTGTCCTACTCGGCATACGGGGTCTCTGGCGATGTGGTTCATCCACTTTAGCACAACAGGGTGAACCCTACTTCCATTAGAACTGGACTGCCAAAAACGCCGGCTAAAGTCCCGCTCGGGAAATCCTGACTCAATATCTTGGTGGAATTTGTTAAGACCTGCACAGCCGTATAAAAGCCAGATGATAAACTCCAGAGTAATGCACCCCATGGCCCATATATCATCTCTAGGGAACACCAGGTCCCAGATATCGCTGCCTTGTTTGGATGCCGTATACAGTTCGTTTGATAGGGAAAGTTCTGATACGAATGCGGTAGCAGCCGACTGGTGACAGGTCTTCATGGTTCCAATTTTGTGTTCCACTCCACTCCCCTCTTTGAACCAGAGTATGTTTTCTGGGTTCAAATCACCATTGCTAAGTGTACCACCTTCGATGAGTGCAGTCGTCAGCGCTACTTCGAAAGAAGCATACACTAACCCATAAAGTTGTTCGGTCACAGACCTTACCAAGTTAGCAGTCAAAACTCGTGGGAATGTCTTCCAGAAGTCTCTCAGGTTCCCGCCATCAGATGATTCCGAAATGAAATAAAACTTTTGTTCCCCTCGACGGAACGTAGCAATGAGTTTGACAATGTGCCTTTGGTTTAGTGCCTGAATCCTCTTCAGCTTGTCCAATTCTCTCTGCCACGTTGGCTCGAAGGACAGACGTGTCACAGTGACGTAAACTGGGTTTTGAGTCTTATGAGTCTCAGTTATTAGTCTCTATGAAAAACACAAGGATTCTGGGTCAGGTTCCTGACTCACCATGTCATTTGATATAAGATGGCGCCGGTGAATCTTGTATTTGATTGCCTGTCCATAGGAGACTCCGTCCGTCTTGGTGCACTTTTCTGTGAAAGGGAAAATACACTTTTCATTTTCGTGCCTCACTTCAGGGTTCCCTCCAGTAGAAAAGACAGGCGCGCAGAACTTCCATTGATGGTGGTTACAAAAGTTGTCGATAATTTCCGAACTCCATAGGTTTCTTGGCTTCTTTCCCCGAAGATCATCAATGCCTGATGCTCCAGTATCGTGTTGACTGTCAAGTTCGTACAGATACTTTGACAAGTCTCTGAGATCCGATTCCTCCAGTGGCAAGTCTTTATCGCAGATGTTGTTTTTGTTGAAAAAGTGCATGGCATGCCATAGTCTCTCCCCTTCCAGACCGCTCATAACTAAGATGGAAAATAGCTTCTTGCCAAGCGCTACCGTGTAAATGACTGTGTATTTGAAAGTCTCGGGTTCAATACGATTTGGTGCCTCTCCTGCGTTGAAAATGGCCGAAAGTACTGGCTCCATCGTGACGATATCTTTCAGGCTGCCTTCTGGTGAGAAGAGATGTGGCTTGCTGATAGACTCGTGACCTATCGGCCCTGGGTCTTCGAACATGCTCTCGGTGAGCGTCTCTCTAATAAGTCGTTGGGTTTCTTCAAGTTCCACATGACCATGGTTCAGTATGTCGTAGAGGTACCAGTGGTACCGAGCCTCGTATCTCGCCAAGTCAACAGGTGTGAGATTCATGTTTGATGCGACATCTGCTGCATCTTTTCCATGATCCCGATGTCCATAGCCTTCTATACTGTTGGCAGACTTCAATGACTCGAAGCTTGTCTCGGATCTCGCCACTGCATCCTCCGTATGAACTGACATTCCATCATCGGGCATCAACTTGGATCTATTGAGTGCAAACAAGGCTAGTCGCTCCATGTGCTGACCGATGTGGCGCTTCAAATCATTAAAAAGGATGAAACAAGGTCCCCTTTGTCTTATGGTAGGATGATCTTGGTACGGCTTTTCGATAGAATCTGTGGTCGGATTGTCATCCGTTGCAAAGTCGTTGGGTAGCGAAGTTAGCCACCGAGTCACACTTGTCGGGATGTTGTCTGTGATCTTGTTGAAGTCTCTTGCGGGGAGCTTGGTTATATCTGACTTCTCTAGGGCATATTAGCTTAGTGTCATCACTGAATGTAGAATTCTAGATATTTACCACTGTCAAGCGATTCTGGACAACTATGATCAGCAACTTGTCGAATGACCCACGATGGCTTATAGCACTCGAATCCATTTACAACATCATGGTATCCATCTCGGCACAAAGGGCAAGGTACCACCTCAAGCGAGCTAGATCGCTCACACAACTTGGCAAGAGACAGGAGCTGGGGACCTGGAAGTTGTAGCTCATGGAGGGATTTCATATGTTCCATGAACTCCGGCTCACTGTTGTGTGGTTTGTGTTTCGGGTCGTTACAGTGCCATTCTCTTCGATGATTCTCGAGCTCGTGTCTGAGCCAATCCTGGCGGGTTTCGAACAAGATATCAGGTGTTTCGCAGTTATCGAAAGTGCACACATATGCTTCAAGATCGCGGAACACGTGCCTCCTGTACCACGTTAGTAATCCCATAAAAGAGTTTTGAAAGATTAACTAACGTCCATGCTCTCTCGCCTTTCACTTCAATTAGATGATAGCAGAGGGGACACAGGAACTGTTCGAGCGCTTCTCCATTGTCATCCTGGGGGCGAGGAGGTACTCGGATCCCTACACCGTCCTTACCAGTGAATCCAAACGTCGTAATAGTCCCAGATTCTGACTGAATATCTGGTTCCTCTCTCATATCGACTGGAGGAATGAATTTGGTCGCTTCGGTACTCGCCAGTAGGCTTCCTTTGGAGATGGTAGGGGCATAGCTTGGGGTGTCTCTGACCAGATTCCTTATTGAGTGTGAGGCAACCGGAGGGGGTGGCATTTCCTGTTCAGCTTTTTCCCCGGGCTCATCCTGAGTGATATGACCTGCGGCTGTTCTTTCATCTAACGGTTGAGGCTCTGAGGATTTCCGGTAGTGTTGCTCGTTATATATGAGCAGCTGGCGGCGACGAGTAATTGCCTTAGCAAGCCGCTTCTTCAGCACCAGGGAAGCGTCAGGAAAGCATTCGTCGACATGGCGTTGATCAAACGAAACGAAATGATCGACTGTGATCTTGGACGCTCTGGATAATCTGTCTGTTGCTACTGGCTGTCTGATGACCATTGCAAGCGAGTACAGATGGCTGACTGAATTTGTGATCGACTGATATAATGCAGCAACTTGACGCTCAGGAGTCAGCATATCCGCTTCGTCAGAGCTAGAGCTTTCGGCTGACGAAGATACAGACGATCCGTCTGAGTCATTGTCTCGTTGTCGGTCGAACTTGGGCTGAGCTGCTTCGACCAATGACCGTTTGCCAATTATGAGATCTTCGGCTACCAATTATTAGTTGAGAAGTATTAGAGGAGCAATAGGATAGACGTACCAGTTTTAAGAGTACTATCAAGGCGCTGCAATATATCTACAACTCGGGCAGCATAAAAGCTAGAATCTCTGAGGCGATAGTCAAGTGAGATTCGCTTGTTGGGGGTATGCTTTGCCCCGACACTTCCGGCCCATACATCGAAACGTGAGTATTCATTGGCGATACCTTTGAGAGGTATTCGGTCATTAGCATCACGAGTCGATGTACCAAGGCTCTGGATCAGACGGCTGAATGACTTAGAGCATTGGATATAACAATCGCTGATAGTAGCCATTTCTTCGAAAGACACGGCAGAAGCCTGAGTGAAATCAAATGCCTCAAGCCCTGGAAGTTACTCATAGAGAGAGGGGTTGACTGCAATCGCCAGGTGTGGCAACATATGCAAGTGATCAATGTTGGAACCAACAGACAGCTTCCCAACACCAATCATTCTGTGCCACGGGAGACTGCAGGGCGCCACAGCGCTTCCACCTTCTCAATTGAAAGCCACTGATTCGTCTTTCAACCCCCCGGCAATCATAATCAGACGCTGACGAAGCTCACATAAAATTTCACCTCATCCCATCTTCTTCTTATCAACGACGGAATAAGTATCAATTTCTCTGCTAAAGGCCTTTGTGGGCTACAAGAGGCCTATAAAAATGTCTGGATTCGAAGTAGTAGGACTTATTATTGGAGTGCAAGTATCCTAGAAAAGCGCCTCCGACAATGCTAACAACCATACATAGAATACCAATTGTTGTCAAAGGACTAAAGTTCTACGAGAATGATGCACAGGTACTCCTGCATCATAAGATCGCCATGAATGATCTTATCGTATCGCTGCATGCTGAGCATTCACGATTCCGACACTCTTGCAGTGTGCTGTTGAGAGGTCTAGTTGAAGATGAGGACCTAGAAGACCTTTTGGACAAGACTACTAAGGACGATTGGGAGAAGGCATTAACTCAAGGGCTAGAGAGGAGCCTCAGAGATAAGCTTGGGCATCGCTATTATGCATACACCGAGATAATAAAACAGATCCAGGAGAAGCTTGAAAAGTTGGGTAAAGTAGTAGGCATGGGCAAGCAACAAGTAAGAATTGGCAGGTATATCGTATGATAGACTCACTGACAGTTATCCTAGAAATGGTACGAGAAGACGGAATACGAAAACCAGAAAACATGGCATAAGATCAAGAAATGCATAAAACACAGCAAGCATAAGCAACTACTCGAAGATATCGAAAAGTACAACACAAAGCTGGAGCAAATGACACCGGGGATATTGACACAAGCACAAACAGCACCTTCTCAGCCGAAGAAGGCAGATCTAAGTTACTGGGACTCTATCAGGCAGGCGGCTATGAGTCTACACAGCGCCCTTTGTTCAGGATGGCTCTGTTGCTGTGTGAATTCTCACCTGACTCATTTCCAGCTCGAAGATCGAGCAATTGGAAAGAAGGGATCTCATAGATTCAAGTTGTCGTTCAATATGCCTCAAACAGGCGATAACGGGCAAGCTGTTGAAAGTGAGGTCTGGAAGAATGCAGAGTTTGAAGCAGTTGAGAGTGACAATCTCCCAGGGAATCTCCCTCGATCTTCCGGAGGTGTTGCTTTCGCCTCATTAAGTACAATTGCTTCACCTAATCTCAAGGTGGAGAAGCATATCAAGGATCTCTGCAAAGAGCTCACGCAACCTTCCTGCCAGCTTGCAGTTCATTGCATAGGATATATACCTCAGGAAGAGCACAAGCATTACATTTATTTTCCGGGGCGACTTCTTGCTTCAGACCGGTCGAGGAACACAATCACTCTTTACAATTTGCTCTCGAACAAGGGTCAACTGGGTACGCACTATACCTTTGGCAGCGCTGTAACCGACAGATACGAGTTGGCCCTCCTGCTAGCTTCCTCCCTTCTTCAACTACATGCAACTTCGTGGCTGGGAGACTGGTGGTCCACTGACGATATACATATCTTGCCAAAGAACTCAAAGATGTCTTTCAAAGACTGCACCTTCGTCATGCAGAATTTCCCCTCGTCTGCCATCACTAAAGGACCTCAACCTAACAAGACTACTACTCGCCAGATGGTCATTCGAAATGAAGCAATATTTCGACTCGGGGCGACTTTGGTTGAACTCTCCACTGTATCAACACTAGAGGCACAGGAAGAAGTTGACGACCATAGGATCACGGAGGAATTGACGGACTTCAACACTGCGGAGAGACTTTCAAAGGCTGTCGCACTCAACAATGCACTTGAGTGGAACGCCGTGGTAGACCGATGTCTACGCTGTGGCTTCCATTCGCCTCCGGATTTCACAAGGAAGGACTTCAGAGCAGAGTTTTATCAATGCGTTGTAGGACCACTGGAGAAACTATACAATGACTCAATGGTTGACTGAGATGAAAAGCACGGATATAGAGTTGATAGACGACTAGGTTCTCTCTGCCGGAATAAGCTCAGAGCCACAAATCTCAACTACAAATCACGTTGGCAGACGACTTCCTTAGTCCAAGAAGGTTTATGGTTATTTCAGTATTCTCCTCGTAAACCTTCAGACTACAAGTTGGATGTTAAAAAAAATCATTTTTTGGGCAAAGGCGTATTTATTTGCAACTCTCTTATTGACAATGAAGACGGAAATTTATTAAGAAAAAGGCAACTCTATCAGTAAGAGAATGGCCTTGCCAGGTACTTTGGATCCCTCTCTGGCTTCCCTTCCGGTGGCACATCCACTACATCAGGGTTGACGTACCAACTCGGGTCACCCTGCTCCTCCTCCTCCATAATACACATGCTCCACCCATTGCCCAACCATCTAAGTCTATTCTCATGCATCTCTTCAAACTCAAAGTCCTCCCATCTTGGTGCCCTCAACGCTTCTAGTGCATGCATGACACTTCCCGGCCACAGAGCAGAGATCTTATCGCCATGTCCGCCTCCAATCTTGTACCATGACTTGCAATCATCCATGTAGACAGTCTTCTTGAAATACTCCCCAATGTAGTCTGCAAAGTCTTGGACGCGTGATGCTTTGGGCTCCATGGTTATGTAATCTTCCTTCTGAAGCTTGCGGATGCACTTGACGATGTAATCGCCCTCTGCTTCAAGCAGACAAGTCAAGGAGCCGGCGCCGATGGCTGAGTTTGGTCCGAGCATCATGAAGTAGTTTGGGAAGCCATCCACCGTCATAGTCAGATACGTCGCAGGGAATGGATCAAACTTCTCCTTCAACGTTATTCCTTGTTTGCCGACGACGGGGAAAGGCGGGGTGTAGTTTGTCTGAAAGCCCGTTGCGCAGACCAGTACGTCAACATCGATTTGTCGGCCCTCGGGTCCTGTGAGCTTCAGTCCCTTCTCGTTGATGCTCTCGATGCCCTGCGTGATGAAGTTGACGTTGGGCTGGGACAGTGCCTCGAGATAGCCTGGTCCCGGTGTCAGGCGCCGACATCCAACACCAAAGGTTGGCGAGAACGATTCGAGAAGGTCAGGTCGTGAAGCTAGGACATCATTCGTGATCTTTGAGAACATAGACACAAACTCTTTCTGCATGTCTGAGCCTTTGAGGGTTGAAAGATGGACCAAGTTGCCGTCGTCCTCGATACGCTTGCGAAAGCGGAGATACTCGTCGTCACTCTTGATAAATTCTGCCAGACGAGCGGCCGAGACTGTTAACATATTAGACGATGCAGTTCAACTCAAATCGGTCTTGAAGACTCACATTCAATGTCAGAAGGATCCCATCCCAATTGCTTCATCGTCACATCGCCAAAGCGGTTCGATATCCAGACCTTACTACGCACGAAGCAGTTCAACTTGGCACCCTCAACCTTTTGCAACTCCGGCACGATCTGTATCGAACTCGAACCGCCGCCGATGACACCAATATTCTTGTTCTTAAAGTCATATTCCTGGTCCCAAGCTGCCGAGTGCATCTTCTTGCCTTTGAAGGTATCGAGGCCAGGAATGTCAGGCCAAGAGATGGTGTTGAGATTACCTCTCGCTGCAATAACGACGTCTACTTCCTCGGAGAAGGTCTCCCCTGCGTTGGTCTCAACTGTGACGTGCCTAGATGATGTCAGCATTTAGTCGAGGTATATGAAGGCAAGACATACCATCTCTTGGCGGTATCGTTCCAAGTTGCGCTGGTTACTCTGTGTCCGAGATGAATGAAGCGCTTGGCACCGTACTTCTCAGCCACGCCATCAATGTAGGCGCAAATTTCGTGTGATGGAGCATAAAACCCTGACCAAGCCTTGTTTGGGGCAAAGGTGTACTGATAGGAATGAGCTGCGACTAGATGTTAATACTGAGTGCAATCGAGCCAATGTTTCCTGCTTACATGGGATATCGCAGGCACAGCCTGGATATCGGTTCTCCCACCACGTTCCTCCAACACCTTCATTCTTCTCATAGATCTTAAGATCAATGTTGCGCAGACGCTGGGGGATTCTGATGCCGAGATAGACGCCTGAATACCCAGCGCCAATCACGCGGACTTTGAGAGGACGTTGGTTTTCGACCGGAGCATCCTTGCAAGTGAATGCTTCAGGGGTCCCATTTGCATGGGCGGTGGATCCGTTTACCACTTTGTCTGCAGTGGGCTTTTGGCCCAAGACTGGTGTCTTATCCATTGTTTGTGATGGGATAGTCGCGGGCTCATGAGCTGGGTTCGATGAGTTTATCCCCATGATGAAAGCGCTTGACAAGGGAACAGCTGTAGAATATTGGGATAGTTGGTATCTTCAATTGAGCAATAACTGTGAATGCGGTTTTATGTAAGAATGAGAACACTTGTGACTGGGTTGAAGCTGGAGTATTTACGAGACAACTCTTCTGAAAAGCAGATAGGATAAGTGTTAGCCTCCCTCGGCTGCCCCCTCGGCTCGTCATCGTGTAACCTTTTAACCCCTCTTTACCCTCAAGGATACATCAAACCACGGCGCCCAATTGTATCGCTGCCGCTGTGTAACGCCTGGTGTTGCTGCCGCTCTTTGCCCCCCAAGGTGCCCTTGCCGCCAAGCATGTGTAAGCTCTTATTACCGCTTTATATCCAGAGAGTGCCACTGCCGCAATCCATCGGGAGATTTATCGGCTCATGTGTCCCTTCGAGGGAGGTTGAGACGAAAAGAGCGTCTCTTGCCATCTATATTATTAATGCGAGGGTCTCATGAGGTCGAACATGCTGCCCGGTTGACTGCGTTCAAAGACCATTCCCGCAAGGAATCACCTGGGGACGTGTAGAGGCGAATCAATGAAAAGACCAACTAGTTTAGGGTAGTTCTCCCAACAGCTGAATGGATGACTTATTATGTGGTTATTTTTCATCATGTCCCAAAGGCAGCGAAATATATGTCAAACGTGCAGAGGTATCTTCTCGCGATAGACGCTGGATCTCCTCTGTATTGGTGATAGGCCCGGACTTATTACTAACAGATGTCTTGTCCTGCTGGCCCAGACTCGCAGCATGGTCTCGGTTGAAGAATCCGTGAGAATCCGCGGTGGGGACGGAAAATCCGTAAAAGCTCAAGTGGGTACGGATACTGGCAACCAACTTATCTCATGACCTGATATACCCGGCAAACTCGGGGAACTGGCATGATAAGATAAGATAAGGTTCATGCTATATCGGCCTAGACGCGATTATAAGGGAGGTCGTTGTGACGAGAGTATGAGATTAGTAGGCCAATTCAACTTCTTTTATCCCTCAATATCCTTTGAATTATCTCTTAATACAGTTCTCTTGTCAGAGTCCCTGCAATGTCAACCAGCAACTTCCAAGTGGCCGTAGTTGGCCTCGGCGCTCTTGGCAGCGCAGCGGCCTATCACGCCGCCATCAAAGGAGCTACTGTTATCGGTTTCGAGCAATATGACTTTGGTAACATCTACGGATCTTCGCACGATACGTCCCGGATCGTCAGGACATCCTACGGATCACCAGACTATGTAGCTCTAGCCCGTGCAGCTTACAAAGACTGGGCTGAGCTGGAACGTCGAAGTGGTCTCCAAATGCTCACAATCACTGGCGGCGTTGTCTTCTTCCCCAAACTGGCCGATGACGGAGCATCTCTGAATAAATTCGAGAAGAGCATGAGTGCTTCTGAATTCATGAAGAGTCTGGACGCGAATAATATTCCGTATGAGGTCCTCAGCTCTCAAGAAGTCAAGAAGCGTTGGCCTTCTTTTGACATTGCGGAAGGAGTTCAGACGATCTACACTGCAGACTCAGGAATCGTGCATGCTTCCAAGTCTGTGGCGGCAATGCAGTACCAAGCTCGTGCCAACGGTGCTGTTTTGAAGGAAAAGACACGCGTGGATGCGTTGATCCCAGAATCCAACGGCAAGGGCATGACAATCAAGACATCTCGAGGACAGTTCCAAGCCGAAAAGGTTATCTTGGCTTGCGACGCGTGGACCAATAAGCTCATCACTCCCCTTGGCACAAACATCCCGCTCCAAATCATGCAAGAACAGGTCACATACTACAAGCCAGCTGATGTGACGCCATTCGATGATACCAAGTTTCCTGTATGGATCTGGGCTGGCAACAGATATTTCTACGGATTCCCCAGTTACGGCGAGCCAACAATCAAGGCAGGCCGCGATACATCCAACAACTTCATGACACCTGGAGAACGCACCTTTGTCCCATCTGATGATCTATTCAACGAATTGACTTCTTTTATGGGCAGTCTGATACCTGACAAGGGCCAGGCCATTCGAACAGTAACTTGTCAATACGCTATCACACCTGATCGTCAATTTGTTATCAGCCCTTTAAAGAATCATCCCAATGTTATTGTCGGTTTGGGTGGAGGTCATGCGTTTAAATTTGCTCCAGCGATTGGACGTGTTTTGGCGGAGCTTGCGATAGATGGTGAGACAAAGGAGGATATCTCCAACTTTGGCATCCCTAGGGTAGGGGCAGACAGCAAGTTG
Organism: Fusarium musae; assembly: GCF_019915245.1. Taxonomy (NCBI): domain Eukaryota; kingdom Fungi; phylum Ascomycota; class Sordariomycetes; order Hypocreales; family Nectriaceae; genus Fusarium; species Fusarium musae. Next base: position 4,029,715 of record NC_058392.1, on the reverse strand, counting down.
TAGAAGTATAGCATTTAGACGGGATTTATAAAATATCACTATAAACTTTAAATATTCTAATTTCCACCATATGACTGTGAAATATATAATAACTTAAGCTATCTAATTAATGATCATCTAACGCAAATTGTTGCTATCGCTTAAAAACCTGATAACTTAGTCCCTGCGCATTGAAATAATAGACAACACCCAGAACAACGTCGCCCGTTGTACAGACTTGATAGAAAGAATAAAACCCCCGAAAAATAAGATAGTCTCACGAGAGAGTTTACCGCGTATCATACTTACTTCCCTCAATTGTGCCCATTAGAAACAAGGCATTCGCTGTTGCAAGCCACGTCTCTTATCGCAAAATTAAGTGTCCGGTAAGACAAGACCCGGAATTTTAAGCAGGCCGAGCCAGTGGTGCTCCTCCCTGCGCTCAGTGGCTTTCTTCACCCCCGCACTTTTGACTCAAGCCCCAGGCTCAGTAGCCAGACGCGTAGCATACATAATCTGCACCGGCTCTGAATGCCACCAACCGCTCTCCAATCTCACCACAAGCCATACCAATTACATCAGTAACTCACAGGATGAGTGCCCCACGATCAAGGCAGTATAGACGCGTTGCTCAGGCTTGTGATAATTGCCGGTACATTTATCATTGTTGACGCGGCAGTTATGATTGCTGATGAGGTTACAGTCGCAAGAAGATCCGTTGTCCAGGTGAAAGACCGCGATGTTCAGCATGTACACGTCTTCGTCAGCAATGCTCTTTCACCGAGGCCAATCCTATCAGTGAGGCTACCACGGCTAGGCTGGAAAACCACATGGTAAGGCTACGCGTCTGAATATCTCATACTCCTTACTAAGAGTTGCAGTCCAGCCGACTTGAGCAACTAGAGAATAAGTTGGACAACTTAATAAGCAGAGTTGTGTATGTTAAAAAGCACTCTACCTCGTGCAGCGAGGTCATATGAACTGATGATATATAGTCCCTCGTCAATGCAAGAAACTACACCAACCTCCACGTCAGATAGAAATAACCGTATACCATCATTTTCATCAACCTCGCCTCACACGACCCTTCCATTAATGTCAGTTCTTCCCCACCCACTATCTTTATAAGTGCTAATGAAAGACAGATCGTCAACACCAACGGAAGTAACCACAAGAGCCATTGACTTTTACTTTCGCCATATTCATCGGCAACCTCTTTGGCTTTTTGGCGAGCGCCCGTTGCTACCTTCCGATACATCCGAGGAACTGATCTATGCCATGTTGGCTCTAAGTATGATTTACAACACGGAAGATATTCCTATGGATAACCTTCAAAGCCCTGACTCTTACAACAAAATTGCACGGAGAGGTGCCATGCTCAAAGTTGCAGAGGGCAGAGTGACCATCAGATGTGCTCAGGCGCTGTGCCTGTTAGCATACTACAACTTCATAGGTATGTTCATTTTCACTTTCTCATAATGGCATTGTCATTCACTAACACTGTAGAAGTGGGCAACATCCCCATGGCTGGCTTCGACATAGCAACGGTTCAGAACATGGTCCACCTCCTTCCGGGCAGCGAACGTAACCCAAGTAGCTCAGCAGTCTCGCAGGATAAATCACGACTATTCTGGAGTATTCAGTGCCTTAGCTCTTCCTGCGGCAGGCCAGTCCTATTGCCTTCCATACCAACCAGTATCGACGCACCTCAAATGCTCACGGTCGAGACCCGAGATTCTCTAGGAAGCTGCATTCCGGCTCCAAAAGCCACCGACTCTGGCTTAAGGGAGACTCTCGTTGACGTTTGGTCTCAGTCCCTAAAGATTTGCGAGCTCTGGAGTGATGTCAGACTCTACGTCGCCAAGTGCTTTGAAGGCCTAGCCAAACGTCCTTGGCATCCGGACTCCGACTACACCAGACTTTGTTCGCGGCTGCTAGAGGTTGAAATGATCTGGCCGATCTCTCTGAGCTATAACGCAACAAAGTTCCCGGAGATTTCTCCTTTGGAGGTAGAGAATAACCGCATGGATTGGTTACCATGGCTCAGGGTGCAGATGACCTACCATACCATTCACTGCGTTCTCAATCACCCATCTCTGTATACGGTCATGGCTGAAACGCCAAAGAGTAGACTTGGAGGTGACTCATTCTGGAGAGCATCGTACCTGAAGGCTTTGAGACATTGTACTTGGGTCTCGAGGTTGATTCGAACAGCAGAGGAGAAGAGCCTTCGACTGGCCGATCCTTTCTTTGCCCAGGCAGCGGCCATTGCCAGTACATTGCATTTATACTGGACAAGGACGAATGATAGTCAATTGCAGGCCTCTTCTGTGAGAAACCTGGAAGTTTGCAGGAATCTTGTGAGGGAGATGGCGACATGCTGGCCAGTATGCAAGACAATTGTATGTCCTCCAACTTGAATGCATTCTACCGACCACTAACATACATTTCAGGAGCATACTCTGGATCAATTCATCGAATCGACTGATCGATCAACCCAAATGGCGACTGACAAATCATCACCAGCCGTTGTCAGGACATCACTCATCTGGGTCTTACTCGACGTCGCAGCACCACAATTTCCCAACTACCATGATCAAAGTGTTCACGGCCGAGATGTTTGGGGAGGGCATGCAGCTACCCAAGACGAAGACGGCCTACCAAGGTCCGGGACAAGTTCACCGCCAACAGATATGCGAGAATCAACAGCTCAATACGCGTCACCTCCAGCTTGGGTGTCTGAAAGGACAGATACGAACCCACAAGAGACATTAGAGAATTGGACGATCACGGAACAGCATGGGGTTAGTAATGAACATGTGACTACGCATGATTTGGCCTGGGGACCTTGGGAGAATCTCGGGCCGATGGGAGAGAATTTTAGTATGAACATGGACTGGTGGGACATGAATCAATTTTGAGAGGCAAGGCATAGTAAAACAGTTCATATGATACATAATACTATTGACTACTGCTGCTGCTGAATAATACACTGACACAATGGGCACTCGAGGTTTGAACCTCTCATGATAGCTTGCGACCCTCCACTCCCTAGGATGCACTTCGACCATATGGTTCGAATGGCAGGATGACAGAAACGATAGCCATGACAAAGAACAAAGCACCTGAGATGTACAAGGGGGCTATAGTGGTAGTATCAGCAGTCACCGCAATGACAGCAGAAAGAAGACCCATGATACGGTTCAGAGAGACTGCGATACCATTGCCCGTAGCTCGGTGCTCAGACGGGAACACCTCAGCAGTGTACGCGTAGAGTGTACCATAGTAGAGGTTGATACAAACAGCTGAGCTTGTTAGGACGAATAACATGAAGCATAGGATGAACATACAGATGCAGCTGCTGATGGCAAGATTCTGGGCTGGAGTCTTGATAATGGTGTAGCAGAAGAAGAAGACAGCAGTGATCACAGCTCCAATAGCCATTGTGTATCGTCGTCCAAGAAAGCTCACTTCAGAGAGACCAGCGGCGATGAGGGGACCGAAGATGGCACAGATGTTGGTGATGGTGTAATCACGCCAGGTCTCTGTGAAGGAGGGCTGATAGTCGGGAAGACGGCTGCTGAGAAGTGATCTGGATCTGTTAGTCTTGGTTCCTTTGGTATGTTGGACGCGGTAGGACTCACGGAAGATAGAGGAAGAAAAGAGGATATCCAAGACCGATCAAAGTCCAAGACAACCAGATGAGGCAAGTAGACAGAGCCAATTTTTTGGTCGAAAACAGTCCCTTGACATGACCAACGAGACTCTTGCCCAAGCCACGAATAGCCAACCCTTTGCTACCACCGTGCTCGGGAGTATGAGCTGTGCCACAAGCCTGAAGACCCTCAAGTGTCAATGAACAAGGTCGTTTATATGTACTGGCAAGCTTCTGAAGCATATCAATAAGCTCTTCCTCTTTGCCGTTTGTAACCAGAAACTTTGGAGTCTCAGGGAGTCGGATGATGAGAATACGAAGGGCGGACATGACAAACATGAGGGCGCCACCAGTGAACATAATGAGTCTCCATGATTTGTTGTTCTGCCATGTACATGTCTCGACTGTAGCGACGCAAGTCCAATCGTTTCGAGCTGTGAAGATTTTGGGTTAGCTACTAAGCCCACAGAGGTCAAACAGGGGAGGTAGCTTACAATAGAAGCCCCAGGCGATGAACCCAGCACTGGCCTGCCCAACACCCCACCACCCAGCCATAGCAGTAATAACCCACTGCTGCTTCGCGGGAACAAACTCCAGCATGACAGTTGGATCCAAGATAAGATTACCACCAGCCCCAAAGCCAAGGAAGGCTACAAAGACACAGAAGGCAACCCAGCTGGGACCAGCCCCTGCGACGATGGTAGCAATGGCAGCGATGAAGAGAGTAGTGTTGAAGGCAATGCGTCGACCGATGATATCAGCGCCGAAGCCCCAGAAGAGAGCTCCCATCTGGAGCCCAGCGTACAGAGCCATAGTTGAACCGGTAGTATAGCCTCCATGGCCGATCTCAAGGTAGGCTTGGCCGGCTACAACGCTCTGGAGGAATGCTACGAGGGAGTCAGCTGCGAAGCCGAAGCCCGTGAGGCAGCATAGCTTGAGGTGGAAATTGGTCCATCCGATTTCGTTGATGGTCTTGAAAGTCAGCATGACCCACTCCCATCATCTATCAGGGCACTGACCTCGTTGACAAGATTGATCTTAGCCGACAAAACGGGATCAACAACATTACCAAGTTCATTGACAGTGCTGACATGATACGAAACATCATCAGCAGCCATGACGTCCTTCTCCCGATCACTCCTCTCCTTAACAGAGCCCGAAGCAGCAGGGATCTCAATATTCGACATTGCAACAAAGCCTCAAATCATACGATACAGAAGATAGTATGCAAGACCTTGCGTCAAACATGGAGACGCAAGTCTCTTTTAAACACGAATCAGTTAATTCTCCATGATAATTCTCCAGGCTTGGCCGCTCGGCTATCCAAGCTTCAGTGGAAATTGATACGCGCTACCCCACAAACTGAGAGGGTAGCGAAGGCGGGGGAGATATGGGCACCAATAGGGGGAGGTGTTGTGATCTGGGCCAAGATGATTAGGTTCAGTGTATTTGTTTAGGGCGGATTGTGACTGGGATGGCCCTTGGCGAGACTGTTCTATAGGGACGGTTTCTAAGTTTGTTTAAATGTATTTGGTAATAGTAATCGAATGGTTGATGGCTACGGTATTCCTTTATCACAGTCTCACAGAGTAATGTCCAGAGGTGAGTCTCAAAATTGGTATTCCGTGGAGCATGCTTTCCTCTTCAGCTTATCAGCATATCTCATCAAAGAACTCATGAATCTCAATATTTCCTGTTGTTATTTGGAGTGCCTGTAGTTGAACTGTCATTCGGTTTGGGTTAGTTTTGTGTTTATCATGATAAGCCTCACCCCCGAGGTCGGACACGGACCGAACACGGATTCTTCCCGTGTCTTCAACAACTGGCTCCGTCCCCACGCTACAACCAATTGACGGCGGACTCGGAATCGATCTCCCCGGTCTACTCTTCTCAACGGCCAGAGTTCGAGTTCAAGATGGTCAAATAGCACATCACATAAAGTCAGCCACATAGAATATTCTCAGACCAACCCCATAAAGACCCCCCTCATGACTCGCCAATACAACAACAGCATAACGCTTAACCTTGTCTAACCCTTGCAAACATGTCCATATCCATTTCGCCCTCTTTCATGCACTACCTCTTCTCAGCCGCTGGCCTCGCCGCGCTCGTATCCTTGCTAGTGAGGTATCTCTCACAATCCCGACCCCATAAAGATCCCGTTCCCGCATTTCTCAAAGACACCACTTCCACTGCACGGGCATTACCCGCTTCTTGGTATAGATCCCCAGAAGTATACGAACTTGAAAGACGGGCTATTTTTGCTAAGAAATGGATCCTCACTACACATAAACTCAGATTCAACGAGCCAGGCTCGTGGGTCAGGTTTGAGCAGGCAGGGTTTCAGTTCTTTCTTGTGAAGAATAAGCAAGGGCAGATCAATGGGTTTCATAATGTTTGCAGACATCGGGCTTTTCCTATCATGACGGAAGATAAGGGAAAGTCAAGTATTCTCTCTTGCAGATACCATGGTTGGTCATATGGTCTCAATGGTCAACTAGCGAAAGCTCCGGGGTACGATGACATGAAAGGCTTTGACAAGACAAAGAACGGTCTTCTGCCAGTCCAAGTTCATGTTGACGCCAATGGCTTTATCTGGGTCAACCTCGATGCTTCAAACAAGCCTGAGGACTTTTCGACTGAGTTCAAGAACATTGATCAGATGGCTAGACATGAGGGCTTCAATTTTGAGGACTATCAGTTTGATCATACCTGGGGCATGAGCGGTGACTACAACTGGAAGACTTTGGCTGATAACTACAACGAATGTTATCACTGCAAGACCGCACATCCAGATGCAGCTGATGTCGCTGATCTATCGGCATATCGAGTCGATACCAAGGGCGGTAATATCGAGCACTTTGCCAACACCAAACCTGAGATGGAAGAACAAGGTCTCAGGATCGTGAGCAACTATTACTTCCCCAACGCTTGCATGACAGTCTCGTAAGTTGTCTTTCACATTTCCCTTACGCAGCTAACATTGTAGTCCCAACTTCTTTTACATGATGCGATGCGTTCCTACTTCACCCGGCCACTGCTCCATGGAATACGAAGTCTACCGACATAAGGACGCAACTGACGAAGGTTTCCAGACTATTGATGCGATGTTCAAGAGGATCTTGGCTGAGGATAAATGGCTCTGTAATAACGCACAGAAGAACCTCAATGCTGGCGTGTTTGTCAATGGCGAGATGCATCCTAAGATGGAACAAGGTCCTCTCTACTTTCAGCATCGCGTTAGAGGTATCTTGAATGGCCATTATCAGTTGGAAAAGGCGGCTGGAAAGGAGATCAATCCAGCGCAGCATGTTCCGTCTGATGCTTTCCGTGGGACGGAGAATGATATGGAATTTTGCTCGAGTTTGACCTGCGGGAAGGGTGCTGAACAGCTGGCTTGGTAGATAGTATGCATCGACTGGATGACCAATTACCAATATGTCACCATGTTGGAACAACTCCACAGGAACAGGGAAGCATAAACAGATTTAGTGTGAAACAAATTAGAATCATGATATTACTAAACTCCATGTAACTGATTACAAACATGCCTCATAATCGTATACTCAACCATCCCAATCCTTAAATCTTTCCAGAGTTGGAAGTAAAATACTTGCTAATATCATTATCCTCACCACACTTCTGACACTTGTGAATAACAGGCTTGTTAATTCCAACCTGCGGCGCAACAGCACCAGTAATAGATCTATGCGACTCAGTCTGATCAAGCTTACGCTCAGTCTGAGGTTCCTCGCGAATCTTGTCCTCAACAGGCTTCTCATCCTTGTTGCGGGATAAAGCAGCTGCGGTACCAGCGCCGGCGGCAGCGGCTCCTAGACCAGCTGCCTTGGTGCCGAAGTGACTATCATCCTTCTTCTGAGCTGTGGCCTGCTCGGAAGAGCGGCTGGTGGAGAGGTCGTCGTCGTAGGCTACGCCGGAAGGAGTGCCGGATGCGAGGGTATTGTATTTTCCGGCGTTGGCGTTCTCGGCGAGGGTGGAGTGATGAGAGCTGGTTGAGCGCTGGGAGTGCTCGGACTTTCGGGAGGGTTCGTGGTGAGAGCTGTCGAAGGTAGAGGAAGAGGTGCCGAAGCCAGCGCCAGTACCAGTAGTTCCAGTAGTACCAGACTGAGCAGTCCGAGAACCTTCGTTACTCAAGTACTTATCCTCGTCACGCTTGTTAGACTCATGCGAGGCAAGAGCTCCAGCGCCGAGGCCAGCAGCAGCACCGGTAGCGAGTCCAGCACCCCGGTGAGAGCCCTCCTGCTGGTAGGACTGAGAGGTAGGGTCTCGGGTAGAAGTAGAAGTAGGCTGAGTAGTCTGGGGCTCGAAACCTCGGTTGGAGTCAAGGCCAGTAGGTTGCTCAGAGTGGTGGTCGCGACCGGATCGAGAAGCCAGGGCTCCAGCTCCAAGTTCGGCGGCAGTGCCAGTGGCTAGACCAGCGCCGTGATGGGAGCTGTCCTGCTGGTGCTGGGAGGTAGGGTTGGTAGAGCTGTATCCAGGCTGAATAGTCTGCGATGAGAGACCTCTGCTGGAGTCAAGTCCTGATTGACCTGTAGACTCATTATCACGACCAGATCGAGCAGCCAAGGCACCAGCTCCAAGCCCAGCAGCGGTACCAGCAGCGAGGCCAGTACCACGGTGAGAATCATGCTGCTCGTACTGAGATGTAGGGACGCTAGAACTATAAGCAGACTGGTTGCCCTGCGACTCAAGCCCCCGGTTAGAGTCAAGTCCTGATTGACCAGTAGTCTCGTGCTCACGACCAGATCGCGAAGCTAGAGCGCCAGCACCAAAACCAGCGGCAGCTCCAGCAGCGAGTCCTGCGCTGCGATGAGAGCCATGCTGAGAAGTCTGACCAACGGGATCCTTGTGAGAGTAGTTGGCAGGTTGATCTGGCTGGGCACCGTATGCTGAAGAGGAGCCAAGGGTCGAAGGCTGGTTAGAGCTAGAGTGCTGGCCGGAGTGCGAAGCAAGTGTGCCAGCGCCTAGACCGGCGGCAGTACCCTTGGCGAGGCTATGATCGCCGTGAGAGCCCTGCTGGTATGTTTGAGATGTAGGGTCTCTGGTAGAAGTGCCAGCAGGGTTGTAGCTCTGGGAGTCGTAACCAGCTCCGGTAGGGCCAGTTCGGTCGTTCTCAGAACGCTGAGCATAATGCGATGCCAAAACGCCAGCTCCAACACCCGCAGCAGCACCAGTCGCAAGACCAGCGCCTCGCTGGGGGCTATCCTGCTGGGTAGTACCAGTAGGTTGTGTGCTGTAATCCCTGGTAGAGTCAAGTCCAGAAGCAGGATACTGCGTCGCACCCCGAGTATCAGTCACATTACGCTGAGTCTTATCATCATGACCCTTTCCAGCAGTGTTGGCACCCCACGCGGCTCCAGCAGCAGCGAGTGCAGGCTTTGAGTGACCATGTCTCTCTTGATCAGCCTCCTGCTCGGCCTTGGCCTCCGTCTCAGTCTTATCCTTGCGATGGAAGAGAGCGCCGAGCTTGCTCTCCTTGGGCTCTTTGGCGTGCTTGTCCTCTTTGTGGTGCGTCTCCTTGTCCTTGTGATGAGTCTCCTTCTCCTTGTGATCCTTGCCGAGAAGAGGGAATGATCGGCCCTTGTGTTCGTCGTGGGTCTTGTCGGTGGTTTGGTCGGCTTTGGTTTGTGTTTGGTCATCATCTGCGTGATGACGCTTGTTAAGTTCGTGAGCACCCAATGCACCAGCGCCAGCGGCTCCCGCACCAGCTAGTCCCTCACTGAAGCGAGAGCCGGATGTTTGGCTGGGGTTCTCTTGTGTAGTTCGCTGAACATCGGTGGGTTTGGTAGTAGAGGAAGTAGTGTCGCGATCGTTTCGGTGGAGGAATGTTCCGCTCTCGAGAGTACCAGACGATCGTGTTGGTTCCGTCGCACCAGAGTGAACCGTTCGGTGACGCGCGTTCTCATCTTCAGGGCTGCCGTGACCGATGACAGTGTTGTGAACGCCTCCGCTGGGAAGATCTCCCCAATAGGGATGATCCTGGGTAGAGGGTGCAGCAGCGCCAGTGGTGCTCTCAGTAGCGGGGATTTTGCTGGTGTCACCCAGACCTCCAGCGGCTGTAGTACCTGTAGCAGCAGTACCAGCAGTTGTAGTGCCAGCAGTTGTAGTAGTGTCGGTAGTTCTGTCTAGAGGATCGTCGCGTCGCTCGGAGATGGGTTGGTTGGAGGGCTTGTAGGAGGTAGGATCATTCGACTCAGTGAAGCCAACACCAGAGTCCTTGTGTGCATGGCCTCGAGGGTCATCGGCCTTGTGAAGCTTGTTGTGCTCGTATCCCTTGGAGTAGCCTTGGTGTGTTTCACTGGGCTCCATTTCTTCTGTGGGGAATGATCCTGGGGGATGGTGAGATGTTTCTGTAGTGGTGTCCTTGTCATCGGAGTGGAGGATGTCCTTGATCTTTGCGCCCAGACTACTCATTGTGAATGTTGCGCAGTGTTTGTTTTAGGGTATGGGTATCAAGAGTGAATTATTAGATGTTGTTTTGTTATTGAGTCGTGGGCGTTTGATGATGAGCTCTACCAAGTGAGACTGTTCACCGCTCTCATATACCACTTCACATCTTCCCCAAGCAAGGCCAGCTCGACTTACCTACGTCGTCGACATCATTATGACCGCCACGGGAACTAACAGATCGTGTGGGGTGCAGCCAAATCGTTGATTGACATCTGGGTTTCCCAGCTTTGGACAGCAAGATCCCTGTCGACCTTACCGCGTTGGGCCAAGAGCTGTACGCCATTCCGTCATCCACATTACTAGTTCTCCGCTTTGGAGCTGCAATCTTCGATCATTAATTGTGCAACGTATGATCTCCGCTGGGATTACGTCTTTGTCGCTAATTCCCTGGTCTGAACTCCTTCAGCTGCATGCGCTACGAATGGGGATTGCATCATTTCAGCTTATCGGGAATCTCGGGATGGCCACGAGGTGTTTGACTGGTATTGCCGAGCTGTAAAGCGTGCGCAAAACAGGATTATGGTTATTGCGTGCTGTAGCGGTGTGGTTTGCTTGTGTGATGCAATCAGATACTTGCCATTTACTCTATAGTTGTCGAGCTTGGAATAGGTTGAGGTATTGTATTTAGTTAGATGAAATGAGAACGCATTAGAGCAACCCAGGGCAGCAACAGCGGATCTACATTCAATTGCAACTGAGAATACTATAAAAGAAAAATAGCTGTAATTATTTACAAATCATCAGTATGTGCAGAAGATAAATAAATCAATATTTGTATTAAATAGTGTTTGAAGCTTATGGTAAACTGATTAAAAAACTAACTACCCTGCAACTCTTGATCCTCTAGAGCTTTGAGCTGTTTAATTGGATTAACACCTGCTATGTCCCCACCGCAAGATGAGTCGCGTCACGTCATCACGAAACGCATGAAACGATACGCGTTGCAGCCACTGGCTCAATAAGTCTCTTTCAACATATGTACTATATCTCATGATTCCGTCGCCATCGTGGACTTGAGTGTAGCAATCCATCATCGTCTCACCTAGTAATTCATAACGCGGTGACCGGGACTCTACTCCATCGTCCGCAATGCTGCTGCAGGGAGGATACCAACCATCTTGGACACGCGTTTACTCCCCAGATTGAACGGCGCCAAAGAATTGGACTGACCACGCCATGGAATCGACAATCTCTGCTGGCCAGGCGCTCGGAGTCGTGAACGAGAAATCTGATACGGACGCGTCCTGCCCATCTAGACTTGGAATGTGACCTCTAGTGGTCAGGGCTGTATGAGATGCTGGAAGTGCTGCATAAGGTGGTTCAGATGCCATCGTCGCGTTTCCTATAAAAACGGTTAGCATCGCCTCCAAGAAAGAAACGCGTGCACATACTCCATCTCAACCCGCATTCCTTCAGCCCCTCCATCATATCCCTCGCAATCCTCGCACCCTTCGAGTTGACACTCAAAGCTTCAAACACCCTCAAACAAGTCTCCGCATCATCCGAAATACTATCGGCGTCGAAACCATCCAACGCATCACCCGTCTGCTGACTAAAAATGCTCGAGACTACCAAGATAGACCCTGCGCAGATCAAACACGAAATCATCTGCCACCAGGGAAATTCCTGGACTAAATCTTTTTCGCATGATATGCAGTGCAGTAGGCGTGCTGCCTCGCGTGCCTCGGCGATGCATACCTTTTCATACATGCTGACAAGGGCCCAGTTTGGCTGACTGAGTGCAATGTCTGTCTCGTCATCTAGATTGCGCATGACGGGGTAGCAGAGGTATGGTCTGTGAATGAGAGCTCGTAGATGGTGATACTTGGTCGCCAACATGCTCCGCTTCGGTATATTAGCGTTGACCAGTGAGTATTCAGTTCTGATGGATACGTGCCTGGCGCTTGAAGATGAAAGACTTGTCAAAAGCATGTCCCAAGTCGAACCGCAATGTTCTGGGTAGCGACTGCTTCCATTGTATGAGCTTGAGATCGAGTTCCTTGGTATTAAACAGATCACTTGTCAAATTCTGACCAGCTCTCGGGCTATACAGATCCCGCAGGACCTGGCTGACGATCTTGGAGAAGGAGATGACTTCTAGATGGTAGTCACCAACAGAAGGCCCATCAAACATTGCCGGAAACTCGTCCCCGTCCCAATCAATGTCCGAGTCGCCAAGCCTAGAGGGTAATGGGACATGGCAGTAGTCCTCATGGATCGCTGGCGGTCGACCTAATTGCAGAGAGATCAGTCGATCCAAGACGTATATACAGTACCAGATCCGCCGTCGCCGCTCGACGAGTAACCGACCTGGTCCCTTGAGCCTCTGGGGATCATTTTGCTCTACATGCAACCCAATGCTCTGGGCCATGCGGACAGTTTGACCCAATGTTGCCCAACAACTGCCAAGTTAACTATGCATAAGTGGAATGATAATGGACCCGGACTTACCTGTCTGTTCGGCAGACTGCTAGCATGTAGAAGCATTGAGCTAAGAGCAGAGACACATGGTGAATTGATCGGTCTGCCCCTGCGGGTAGAGCCAGAGAGAGTGCCTGAAGGAAGTAAACTTCATGACACTTGTTGGCTCCGATTTGCTCTCCTGGTATGCTGGTATAGTAAGCTCCGATAGCACAAATGACATCTATCCATAATATCAGCAACGACCCTTCAATGACATAAAGATGGCTGTAACTTACATATCAGTGCCAATCTGGTGTTATCCAAAGAACAATCATCCGACGAATCCAGGGCTTGATCAAGCGATCTCATAAACAGCGACTGCGGAATAAACGGAAACGCCAGATGAACAGTAGAAAAGTACACATCAGCAAAGGCTTTCGCCGCCTCACGACTCGGCAGCTCAACAACTCTACAAGGAATGACATTGACACTCGGAGACGCAATGTCGTCGACTTGTTCGTAGCTGTCAACTCGTTGGTCAGAATCGGAAGAGCCCGGCTGTGCTTGCAACACCCGCTTGACAAGTCCTGGAAGGGCGAATGCCGACATAATTTCGCGCTGATGAAGCGTCGTAAACTTTTGTGGTACAATAGGCCCAGGACGTAACGTGTGTTGTCACGTTACCATTGCACCCGGGGTTATCGCTACACATGTTGAGTACAGGTAGCGCAGTGAATAGTGTTGGTGAAGGTATGACTGATGGATGAGATATTTAGGTGCTACGCAAAGAATAGTGGGCTGAGATGGCAGTTTCTTTAGACTTATGTCTGATCCTATCTATAACCTTGAGCCCATCCATGCTGGCGAAAGACTGATGGACTGAAATCCAATCAAACGCCGCCACGCCGCCTTGGTCAGCAGAACAGGTTTACAGGATTGACAGCTCAAAAGGCTCAGATAATATATAGTGAAGATGTTGGCAAGTCTGAGGTCGGGGTCGGTTGAAAACATGCAGTCGTTGCTGTTTTCATCTGTTCCCCATGCACCCGTGCAACCATTAGCTGCATTCCCTCAAAGCCTAATATAAATACTATAAGACAAGAGAAAGGAGACAACAAAGAGAGCACAGCGACCCCATGTAACATATTGTCATAGCTCAGCCTGATGATCATCACATTCTGCGATCCGTGGACAAAGCAGCAGTGTACGGAAGTCGTGGCAACATAAGAAATCCTCGTGTTTACAGGAGATTAGGAACGTTTGATTATTTCTTCAATAAGTGTAGCTTCATGTGGCGTTGACGTGTAGCACGAGATGCAACTCTTCTGTCACAAGCTTCCAGTAAGACAACCACGAGGAGTATGCAATGAGCGTGTACCTGACAGCCAAAACCTGAAGTGACTGCCCCTCCAAGATCTTTACATTAGGGGCCGGGAAAAATGATCTGTCTTTGGTTTAAACGGAAGCGTCTGATGTCGGGCAGAATGAGACGGCACGTTGCACAAGTGTGTGATAGAACGCCAAGGTCTCAACCGGGGTGAATAAGCTCTGATCAACGCAGTGGCCGTATCTCCCATTCCATGCCAGTATCGACTCATCTTATTACCGACTGGAAAGACTCAGTCCATCTAAATCGTGGTAGAGATACGTTTCAACCCCGCAAGGAGCGGTCAACGTTTCTTCCAAATTCGTCTTAATGCAGCAGATTAGTGACCAAAGTACCAATCGTTTCAATGGTGGCTTATGTATGACACGTTGTTCAATAGTCCTAGAGTCATGTCAGACAGAAGTGCAACCAACAACTTTGATGATTGGCTACAGTGATGCACATATTGAGGGGTAATGATAAGAAATAATAAGATGGCGTGTTTTCAACCCGCTGCCTGATTTCAATAAAACTAGACAGTGAACTACTTTCTACGTCCCCCTTCCTTTCTCATTTCCGTTATTTATCCTTGTTGAACCATGGCCCACGATATTGAGCCTGTTGCCAAACTTGGCCTCAGTCTGGCAAGCTCCCTACAGGTACACTCGGAAGCCAATAGAACAGCCCGACAGAGGCTTCCCAAGCTAATAAATTTGATCAACTCAACGGCCTTGAAATTGATCAAGGTAGATGATGTCATTCAAGAAAATGCACTCACAAAACTATGCCTTGAAGACATCAAGCGCCTATCAGCCACGTGCGAAAAGATCTACATTGGTATCTTGATCATGTTGGTGCGGCACACAGAGAGCTTTGCCGGCGACAAGCAGCTCAATGAGATGCCACGGGAGGAAGCAGGAAAGTATCTGCAATGCATCGCTCAGACCGGGGTCTTGAGCTATAAATCCTGGAAGCACCTCGAGGTCCAGCTCAGGTACTTTCGGCACTGGTTGACGCAAATCAAGTTTGAACTCATGCTGCGCTATCTCTTGGGCAGTATCGCGCAGCACCAGATGCGGTAAGCTCGGGTCCTCCTATACGCTGCGTGTACTAACTTGACAATTCCACTAGTGCACAGACTCGAGTCCCAGGCAGCTTTGAGACAGAGAATACGATCAGACAGCTGGCAGAACAGATGGCCTTTAAACGAGCAAGTCACTACAAGTACTGGTCCAAGAAGTTGGCCAAATGGGCCATCATCGCTCCGCCACTATCTTCTAGCAATTCTTCCATCACAGATACCCACAGCACTTGCAGTGTTTCAAGGTAGTGCCTTTTAAATTGTTTCCCTTGTTCTGGAGGACGGGGATATTTGAACTCGACTAACGTCAAGATATTTTGCAGTACACCTACCATTGCGGTCGACACCAAGGTTGAAGAGATTAAACCTGTCGAAACCATTCCAACAGCCGAAAATGAGTCGCCAGAATTGTCCAAGGACACCGAGGCTTTGGCCGATACCATAGTAGAGACCACTAGCACTCCAACACAAAGAGATCCACAGCCGGCCAGTCAACCTGGCCCAAATCTGCTGACTGCTGCCAGAGACTGGATCAAACGAAATCTTATGCTAGGATCGCACAATGAATGGAAGGATCAAGATCTTGAGGTCTGGCAAATTGATCTTGCCGCTCATTTCAACCGCATCCCAATCAAGACATTCAAACGGCTTGAACTGGACGACAAACATGTCAGGTCTGGTCTCTCGCAAGCAACCTCCAAGTCCAGGTGGAAGAAGCGTCCAGGACTCCTCGAGCAATATGACTCACTCGATCAACGCGTCCGCCAACGAATCGACGATTGTATCGATGCTGCCAGTCAATGGAGCTCTAGGGAGCGAACTTGGATCGCCATGTCAATCTCCCGCCCTCCATTGAAGAATAGATCCGGGGCTGTTGTTGACACTGATGCTTCTATCTGCCTTTTCTTCCGTCTCGGTGATGTAGTAGAGCCTATCCACGTTGTTGAGCTACACACGGGTAAAAGACTCACCTTCCCGTATGCTTCATGCAAGAATCTGGATGTGAGTTGAGGAGATAATAAAGCGTCTAGCATCTGCTGATTTATCTTTACTGCAGTCACTGCGTAAAAGGCTCTCTTCCCTGAGCTTGGGATACCCCGCGACAGCTATTTTGAAAGAAGGAAAATACAATTTCTGCGCCGAGGATGGAACTGTCATTTTACCTGAAGCGTGGGAGTCACTACGCTGTCCGGGTATGACGTTGAACATTCAAAACTTTGGCACCCCAATACCACCAGTATTCGGTAGGCAACGTCCTTTCCACACTCCGGGTCTTATTCGACCTAACATGGCTCGCCCTCCGAATGTTGTAACTATTGGCCCTCCTTCAACAGGCACTACTACTTCTGACAGTTCGGCATCACGTTCTTGTACTTCCCTGACGATGAAAGAAGTCCACAGGGAGATGGAGGAGATGCTTCAGATTTCCGACTCATGGTCTCCTGACCCGGATACTATGGGTCCTGGCCTGGGCAGGCTTCTTGGCTTGTGGACTAATGCCCTTGATCCCCATGTCAACGTCACAGAGGATTCGGGTTCAGATTGGAGTTGTTCGACCGGAGATTCTGACAGTAGCAGCCGAATTATATGCGACTAAGCTTGTTTAGGCATTGCTGATGAAGGAATATGAAGGATTGGTTAAATTGAAACACAATGGGGGTATGTAATCTAGCTTCAGGTCATTCTCGTAGCATCTACTAAATTGGACAACTTCTTTTTAATCAACTAGAACTCCCTTGCCGTCATAATATCCACATATCAAACTGGCGTAGGATAGTGGAATGGCTGTTTAATTAATGTAGTTGTGGAGAGAGCTGACAGTCGGCAGGCGAAGCACTTCGTTGAAACAGGATGATGAATCTGCAGCTTCAAGGCCACGATATCCCCCATTATCTCCAGGCATGTGCTTGCTATTGCCACTGAGCCGTTAATGTAGTACCCTATCTATCGGCCTCAATCTTTTGTTATTGCTGGGTGTTAACTGTACCGCGCAGCTATAGAATAAGGCAGTTCGAGCTGTGCCAAATGGGTGGACTAAAATTCAGTATAGAGCTCGTTAGCTAAAAGTATTCCGTGCGCTTCCATCATGTGACTTGTACCACAAGAAGTCTCTCATCAGTGCCTTGGCGGCAGATAGAAGGAAACATTGCTGATATGTATAGAATCATTGGCTTGGCAATCCCATTAAGAAGAGTTATGGGACTAGTGATATCTCTTTTAGTCATTATACGGCAAGGATTGATCTTGTTTTGCGGCTAGACAATCACAAGGCACCCATTGCCTAACAGGCTAACTTATTGTCTCTTGTATTGATATCTCAACTCAAGTTTGCCTTGCTTCTTTTTACAAACTCCCAACTCTTCATTAATCACTGATCTCTGATCCATGAACTACAGAAAATAGTGGATAACTCGATCGCGATGAAATCTCTGTTAGGCATAGCACAACTCCAACTTTCCAACTATATCTACGTCAAGGCTCTTAAGGTAAGTCTGATAGTTACCCTTCTGCCCTGAGCCTTCATTTCCGACTTCGCCCTTAATACAGCGCCGAACTACCTCTCCATAAACTTTGCCCATTTTTCTTTCGACCTCCGATAGTAGATAGTGAGCAATATAGAGATCCCACTCCCAGGGCGCAGAGGTGTCAACCCTGCCATGTTGGGCCATCTGGATAGCCGTTTTGCCGCAAGCAATCTCGATGAGGACAACTCCAAGGCTATAGAGGTCAAAGCGGGACTCGTATCGGGCATTCTGGCTGTCAACGTATAACGGGTGGTGATAGATCGTCACACCGGATTTGTTCTCTACCGGAATTGAGAGACTGGCCTGTGATGCTGGGCGAGCAAACTCATAGCCCACGAGATAAAGGTCCCTTGGTTCTGGTCTCCAGACACCTCTAACATCGTTGGGGCGGTAGAAGAGTACATTCTGGCTTCGGATTCCCTTATGCAGCCAACCTAGATTGTGGAGTTGTTGGACAGCTCGTGCAAGTGTAGTAGCTAGAGCAAAACGATCACCCAAATACATATGACTGTCAACTGATACACCGCCAAGCTCAAACGGCATTATATTTCCCTCAGGGTCAACCACCTCTTTATTCATCTCCATAAGCTTGGCAAGAGAGATTGGTTCCCTGTATGCAAGAGGAGGAGGTGAGAAGGCAAAGCACACAGGAGTGCCAAGACCACGGGCTGAAGGTTCGTAGAAGCCTAGGCAATTGAGAGCCCTGAGTCCAGCCGGCTTTGGGGTTTGAGACAGCAACTTGGCCAGTGATCTCATACTGCTCCTAACAACCCATTCATATTGCCTCTGGTTCATATCGTCAGGGGTATCTGTCTTGTACAATTTCCATTCCAGAATGGCGTCTCGGCCGTTTACAATAGCAGTGCGGGGTAAATCTGTGCTTAGTGTTGAAATGGATGGGCGAAATGCTGCGGCGTCAAGTCCCAAATAATCCTCAAGCTGTCCCAGGTCTCCCAGATAGTGGCTGGTTTGCCCAGCATAGAGTGACCCAGTCTCCCTATCCTTAGCCTCAAGAACAATTCGGCGCAACCGTACTGCGGCAGCTAGCTCCTGATACTCAGATATATCAGCCCTCGTAAGTGCCATTTCCATCAGTCTCAAGCCCTCGGCGTTGTTAAAATTGTCCAATGAGAGAAGTAGATGACGCTGAACGACAGCGTCAGTTGACTTCCAGAGCCTATTCAGGGCGTCGTTATATATTTTGAGCTTCTTCCATAGTTCAGGCACCGTTTTGGATCCATTTAATGCCCATCCAACTCTCTTTAGGGCCGTTACGAGTGAATCTATTGAAGCGGCCCACTCAGGGTTGCCATCTTGACTGCTGTTCCCAATCTTGACGTACTCTTCGAAAGCACTTTGGATTTGACCTAGGCAGTCTATTGTCAACTTGACTAAGGTAGGGTCGCTGGTGGCAAGATTCTTGCTGTCGGGCATGGCTTTAGCTTTCCAATTTGAAAATACCTTTTCCTCAACTGCGAATCGTATACTGAGGTCCTCCCTTTCTTTTTGGGCGTTGGCAAAAGTGAAAAAGGCCTCGTAATACTGAACACAAGTGAATACTAAGCCTGGGATGCTCAAGGCCAACCCTGCGTATTCTGTCATGATGATAGATGATCCCAGTCTATTGAAAAGTTGAAATATGGTGAAAAGGATAAGGATGTCAGGCTCAGCGTACTTGGGCAGCTGTTTTGTGAGATTTATTAGTATCTTAAGACTGGGAGGGGGCTGTTGTTGCCTGAGGCATGCATGTCATAATCAACCTCGAGATTTGAAACATGTTTTCAAGCCAGTCAGCCAGCCACCGTAATATCTCGACCGTTTGCAGGCAGCCACTCAGCATACTATAAGCCTCGTCTTATGATGTGGCACACTTTGATTCGCCGATCTCTTTACTGAGGCTTGCTCATGGTCCGATCTAACTTGCCTTGTTCCGCTCAACGACGGAGGCACCCATTGGAAGACCGAATGGATTAGGAAACAAAGCTTAGGCCCTCTTTTCAAAGCCCCAGGTTTGATAAAAAGTCTAGTAACCCTCGAGTACTTCGTCTATACCAGTTACCCTTACCCGCAAAGGTCTAACATCAAGCCAGTTCTCCTATTATCCTTGAACATTAACATTTTCATAATGGATGAAGCTTCCGTCATGAAGAAATTCTGTGCCCCTCTTTTGAGCTCAGCCGAGTTTGCCAGGCACCCACGATCCAGGCTTGATTCCGTTCCTCGTCCGACATCGAAAAATCCTCTCGACGACCAAAAGGACCTGGTGACACTTCTGGAAGTACTTAGTAACATCCTCGGACAAACAAAGTGGATTAGTTTTGAACTCGTGAATGCTCTTGACGGGGCTGAACTTGGCTCAGGATCTACCTTTACAGTCCGTCGGCACAGGCTCAGCCGTCGTATCCATGCATATAACCGGAGACTTGTTCCGGGTGATATCGTCATTCTAAAGATCGCACATGGCTATCAAGACGGTACCTTTCTGGATGCTCCTGAAATGAGGGCCACTGTTTCTAAACAAATGGATGCACTCATCCGAGAGATCCGCGTTCTTACGAACGAGCGGGTATCACAATCCGCAGAGATAGTCGATCTCCTGAATATTATATGGGAATACGAACAAAATATTCTACGACCAGTACTTGTTATTGAATATGCAGAGTGCGGAACCCTCGAAGACTTCATCCGATCTGGCCGGACCCAGGATCTTCGAATAAAGGCGGCACTGTGCCATCATGTTGCTCGAGGGCTTGCGGTTTTACACCAAGAGGGAATAGTACACGGTGACATAAAATGTGAAAATGTGGTAGTATTTGAGGATAAGGGGGGTTTATTCAAGGCAAAATTAATTGACTTTGGTTTTTGCATTTTCTTTGTTGAGCAAGATCCGGGAGCACGTATAACGGTTGGAGGGACTCTACCTTTTCAGGCACCTGAAGTCACAAGTCCGGTGGAGAGCGACGCTTTAGTATACACCGACTGTTTCTCCTTTGGAATGCTTGTATGGCAGATGTTACTCGACGGTGTTCATGCAAACGACCTTTTTCGCCAAGAGCCATTTCAATGCCCAGCAAGGTCTTCCTCGGAATCGTCTTGGCGCAGTTATATACAAGCTGCCAAAGAAGATTCAGGATTTATCAGCAACGTCAAAGACAGTGTCTCGATCTCATTAGAAGGGGTGGGCGAGGTTGAGGACATAATGCTGCGGTTATACTTCGAAGACGTCCTTGACAGCACTCTTGACCCTAACCCTACCCAGCGAAGTCTTGGTGTGATTTTGACCTGGTGGCGAGATGAAAATGGGTAAGTTGTGCTGCTTGATGCCCAGGGCCTATTTAATAACGATATGCTGAGACTTCATAAACGCAGTCCAGAGGTTGAATGGTGCTTACCAGACGGTGCACAACACTCAATACCCATTCAGGTAAGCTACTGAATACCCTTTCGGCGATGAGATGTAACACTCCTGACTTAATCCAATCACGAAGCCTACCTTCGCCCTGAACCTCACAAAATTTTCACAATCTCCCGCTGCTCTGCAGACGCAAATCTTCCGGAATCTGGAGAAGATATCTCAGGACAAGGGAGACAAAAGGGCAGACGAGGCTTGTTTTCTTCTCGCACAATGTTATTTTGATGGGATTGGTACCGCTGAGTCTGATGAGAAAGGATTCCAATGCCTCTCTGCCATCTCCTCGACACACAAAGCTGCAGGACTCGCCCTTACGCGTATGCGTGCAAGCAATCGAAACCTCGAGTATTGCAAACCGGTGGCGACACCTGACCCTGCGACGTATTCCTTCCAGATTTCTGACACGCCACTTCAAGTCCTTGAATTGTTGAGCCAGAACATCAATTTGTGGCCCAGTCCAGATACAAGCCAAAACTCGATCTTGCATTGGGCCGCAACTTTTGGACTGAAAGAGCACCTATCTCTTTTTTTGGGCATCTTCCCAGACCTAATAGAAGCCCAGAATGAAGTTGGAGAAACTCCTCTCATATGTGCCGCTCGGCATGGTAACAAGACGTGCGTGGAGATTCTCGTTGATTCTGGTGCTAAAGCTGGCCATGTGAGTTACGCAGGAGAGACTGCACTGCACTGGCTTGTTTCTTTCCCAGATGAAGAAATTGAAACAGTTGGAAATCTCCTCTTCAGCTTCGAATCCCTGTACAGTTCCTCCTTGGTTCAAAAGAGTAATTCCATCAGTTGCTATTGGCCCAACCCTTGTGCCTGGAACACCGCTTCATAGAGCTGTGGCACTTGACCGAATGTCGGTTGTGAAGTTTCTTCTTGATCGCGAGGCCGACTGTTATTCCTCCGGAAATGTCAAGTTTGACATGACTGCATTGAAAAGTGCCAAAAGAGCGGATGACTACGAGAGTTTGGGTGCAAGATTCCCCATCCAGCTAGCCTGTGCATCTCATGATGACCAGATGATAGAGCTACTGCTAAGGCACCAACCGGTGAAGCTTCCTCTCTGGACGTCCCAGAAACGGGTTCCTCGAGGAATCATTGCTTCCATGCAACTTGACAATGGGGACGGACTAGGATGTCCAAATATACTATCCTCCTCGCTTCTTGGATATGCTTGTGAGCCTGTTTCCCGTTTCTCCAGAATGTGCATTCATGGAAAGCGGCAAAAGAAAAGCCTTCAACGCACCTTCGAGATTCTGTTATCGATCCCTGGACTCTCCCTGGAGCGGGTCGACTATAAGGGGAGGAGTGCACTGCTCACTGCTTGCATGGCTGGTGATACGGAGGTTGTAATTCATCTTCTTTCACTCCCAGAATGCTCTGCTACCTTGGAGACATCGTACATGGGCGGATGGGGAGTGAAGCCCTTGCATATCGCCGCTGCACAGAACCACTTCGTTATGACCAAGGCCTTGCTAGATGCGGGCGCAAATATTCTCGCTAGGCGTTTCAATGGCGACACTGCAATGGTGCTTTGCGCTGCTTCTCTCCTCCCCGATTTGCAAGTCCCCATGCTACTTTTATCGCGGCAGCCACAGCTTGCTTCTTTACAGACGCAGGGGGACACGCCTTTCTCTGCAGCCGTGCGGAACCATGATTTCGAATGCGCTAGGCTTTTACTCGAACACGGGGCCGACCCAAATCAACTGATAGGCCCAGGCGGTATCAGCACAGCTCTCTTCCAGGTTCTGGCAGTAGAATATGACACCACGGCTGTTCAATTCCTCCTGGAGCTTCCCGACATCTCATTCAATGTATCACCACAGAAGCGCTTCACCGCCCTTCACGCACCAGTACTCGGAACTCTCATGTATAACTACTACGATGAGTTCATTCTTGATGGTCCAGGGGCAGTATATGACATTCTACTAAACAAGTGGAATAAGAAAGAACATCTTGAAGCCTGCGAAATACGAGGCTATACTGCCCTTCACTGGGTCTGTCTAGCACGTGATTCAACGTCGATAAAAAAGTTGATACCGGCCATGACCAAGGCAGGCGCAGATGTGAATATGATGACTGGTTTCCTCGGAAGCCCTGTGTGGAAAACTGCCTTGGACCTCATCGATGACCGAAGCTCTGTGCCCAACGCTGTTTCAAGGAAAGGCCCCACAGCCGTCCAACGTTACAAGGAAAATACAGAAAAGATGCGAGAGACGCTAATTGCCAAGGGTGCGAAATCTCGTAGTGAAATATTGAGGGAGAGATGGGGTGATTTATCATTATTGGAAAGGATCAAAGCCATGTCACTGAGTTATAGGCTGACAAAGCCATTTGCAATACTGGTTGGATTTCTGCACCAGGTAGTGATATCAGGAACTAATGTTTACACTATGTGGTACAGGGCATGGATGCAGAGTAATCCAGAAGAGGTTTTTTCAAGAGGCGAATAAACACACTATAGGTAGCAGCTAGCAATTAATAAGAAAACCTGAATCTTAATATAGAGCAAAATGAGATAAGGCTGAAACAGATACTGATATTATTAATAGAAAATAAGATAACTATAGATCTTATTAAAAAGCGTTTTTTTAAAAGTAATTATAACTTAATATATATATTAATTACTTTTAAAATATTAAATTATTTAATTTAAAGTATTCTTATAGCTAATTATAGTATTAGCTTAAAGATATCTTATTAAAAGTTATAAAAAGAATTTATTTAAATAATTTTTAACATAAAATATAGTTATTACTATTTTTTATAATAATTTAAAATTTATTAATAAAAGTACTTATTCTTAAAAGGAAAAAAAAAGTAAAAAAAGTCTTTTTAATATTAACTCTAAAGCTATTTCTATTAACCTAAATTAATTTTATACTTTATATATTTAACTCTGCTTTAGTTTAGAGCTTGATACGTGATGTTTACTCAGGTTCTGACGTCACGCGTTTAATCCCCACAGCGCCTCGCTTCTTTAAGCTCAGACGACAATGATTCGTCCACCTATTTTCAGAAACCCCAGCCACAACACAGCGTTCAACGGTATCACCATGCTAAACCCGTTTGACACTGGGCTAAACCTGAAAGGGCCCTCGAAACAAGCGGCCGGGTATACAGAAAATTGATTGAACGGGCTGTCACTCTTTGTCCGTGATATAACTCGTATTATTGGTATATATATGTCAGCTTACGGGCTTTGATCCAATGAATTTGCGGCTGTGCTACTGATCGTCACCGTGTGGAACAAGCTACGCGCGGCCAAAGATCTTTTTATAGAAACATGGTAGGTAATACGAGATGGCATCTCCGCTATCACGCAACAAAGAAAAAACATTTCATCTTTCTGCAACCCTTCTTCTGCCATCTCAACAGGCCCTTAACTTAAAACTCTTCTTAATTTTTCTTCCGTTCTGTCATTTACTCTCCTAATTTCAGCATGCGCTTCCTTTCCCTGACCCCATTCCTCGCCCTGCCCGCTTTGCTTGTCGCAGCCCATCAGCCAAATGATGTGCCGCCCGATCCGTCATACTACGATGCACCGACTGCCATAAACCACGGCCACGAAGCTCCCCTCGATGCGCAAAAGGTGCAGCAAGATCCATGGGAGAATGGACCGTTGGTGAAGCGATGGCAACAATGGGTTCGGCGACAAGATACGGAATCCTCGGATGACGACAAAACGACGGAGACAAAATCGGAGACACAAAAGACCGAAGAGACCACGCAAGACGAGCCGACCACGACGGAAGAAAAGACTACTACAACCGAGGATAAACCCACGACGACCGATGAGCCTACTTCCACGACCGAAGAGTCTACAACACAAGAAACAACTACCCAAGAATCCTCGTCCACCGTCGAATCAACCTCGACTGAATCCTCCGCCTCCTCCACCTCCACATCAAGCAGCAGCATAACCGCCACCGAGCCCGGCGCATCCTGCTACAGCACAACCGTCTCAACCAGTGTCGTCTGCTCCATAACGACCGACGGCCGCACCGAAAGCGCATCATGCATCACCAACCGCATGACATCCAGCACCTGCTCCCCCGGCCTCTTCTGCACCATCCACCCCGACTCGGGCGCCACAGTCTGCATGGAGCAGCACAACGAGATCGGAACAGAGGGTATCGTCGTAGCGACGTTTTTTGGGGCGTGTATTGCGGGGTGCATGGCGGTTCTGGTGGGGATGTGTTTGAGGGATAAGAAGAGGGAGAAGAAGTGGCAGAGTATTCAGCGCGTGAGGACGCTGAAGCAGGCGAAGAGGGAGGAGAGGACGAATTTGATGGCTGGTGCGACGCCTCCGAATGTTATATGAGGATTGGTTTGGGTTTATTTTTATTGTTTGTTCATACCGTAGTTCACGGAGTTGATTATCAACGCAAAGAGTACAAGAATGTTTTCGGCTGTTTGTTCTGGTTGTATGATGTACTACGTAACTTTTGAAGAAACGACTCTATATATGTGAGTCTATCTCCCACCATAACGAAGGCCACTCTTCATAATATCTGCGATACGAAGCTGGTGCACCTACTCCTGGACCAGTTCCTCTGGCTTCTGCCCAGTAACAACAAACCTACACAACAGTCAGCTCCATCAACCTATATCCCCGACAATACTTACACCTCCCAATAAGCATGGACTTTCAAATTCCTCATCTCAGCCCTAACCTCCGCAATAAACACCACTATCTCCTCCTGACTCATCCCAAGTCCCTGCCTCAACAAAAAGCTACTAATAGTCTCAAGATTTCTCTCGATATTAGCAAGCGTCCAGAGTCCAATCTCCTTAAACTTTGGATCCTTGGGCCAAGTGTTAGTAGGCCATTTAAACGCCTTTCTCGTAACGTTGATGAAGCCAGCTTCTTTAAGACGCTTTTCGTGGTTGACGCCTTCGTCAAAGGGACGGCCGAGAGCCAGGGCGCCTTTGGCGGTTAGTTCGTCCCAGCGGTGAAGGGGGGAGTCGGGTTTGAGGGTGCCGTCTTCGGATTTGGCGGGGAATACGGGGTCGATGACTTCGAGCCAGCCTCCGGGTTCCAAGTTGCTAGGTGCTGTTAGTGACGAGCTGAGAGGTTGGGGTTGGAGTGGCATACTCGTAGCATTGTCGGATTAGTTTGTCCCAGTCTGCTATGCTACCGACCATGAGTCGAACAAAGATGTAATCGAAGGGCTTAGTCCACGTCCATTCCTTCTCTGCGTCGTCGATCTCAAAAGTAAAGTTGGGAGGGACGCTGGATAATCATCAGCTAATCTTCCAATTTCTCGAGATTGCATACTTACAAATCTGGCTGGATAGGAGCAATATCGATGCCAAAGACCTGACTCATTCAATTATTTCCACGACCAAAATTGGAACGACCACCTTACCTCGGCATGGGGATGTTCATCAGCTGCAATGTCAAGGTCAGCTCAGGTAACTCATCCAGTCAGTATTTCTCATACCAAACTCGACTGCCCAAATCCCCGTGCCGGTTCCGACATCGAGGACTCTCTTCGCTGTGTCGGCATTGGGCGAGAAATATCTCTTACCGCCGAATGTCAAGAGGAGTTGATGGTTCTGGAGATCTGTTGCGTCGTCAGCTTCGGGTTTCTAGTAGGACGCTGGAAGAATTTACCTAGGCGCTCCGATTCATTCTGGGAGCATGTTAGTAAAAGTCCGGTAGCAAAAACAACACAGGGCTATACTTGATCGCTAGGGAGCCAATATTCTATGGATGCCAATTAGCATAAGATACGCCAAGTAGCTGGTACTTACTCACTCTCATCTTTATGATATCCGCGACCATTGATCATATGGTATTCGTAAATACTGGAGCGCAAAGATGCGGTCGATAACTCATCATCGGTCTTCAAACAAACATTCAATTAGCTACAATTTCTACCATGATGGAGCCTGACAACTTACAACCCCAAGTGCAGAGTCGTCATCGCCTGCTTCCTAGTCATTGGCTTTAGCGTTAGCCCGGCTTTCCGTCGTCACACTTACAAGAACAGCCTCTTCAGGACTATCAGCATCTCTAGGAGGTGATGGCTCTGCAGCTGGTGATGAACTTTTAGACTTGTCATTCGCCATCTTGTGCAACTCGGAATTTTGTTGGTGACAGTCGTGCAGGTCGAATGCAATCTTGGGAGTTTTGTGCGGGGTCGTAGGTATTTAACAGTTGTTGGCTGTTGGTTCACTTTACCCGCTCGTGGTCTGATTTACGAATAACCCCTGAAGGAACAAGGTATTTACAGGCCCAGTGCTGTGCCGGAAAGCAGCATATGTCACTGTATCAAGTTTACGTCAGACAAGATTACAGTGAAATCTTCAAGTTGAAGGTTGATGTCCGAGCTATGGTGATACGCCAATTGCTTAGACGTAGTTACCAAAAACGATTCATTCGGCCGGTAATCCCTCGAAAAATTGAATAATTCATTTCGCGTCTCTGAGTCGCATATGTCAAGTCAACCGTCAGGGTCTACCCAAAGGTGACAGCTCGTTCGGCAGACGAATGTGAATGGCTAGAACATACAGAGTGGTGGATCTCTGATCCTTTCTACAAGGTTACATCCCCCAGTTGGATGCTTTTGATTCCGTGGGGATGGAAATCCTGCATCCGAGAGACAGGGGAGGACCAACAGCTGCAAGCCTGGGAACAGAAACAGGCGGGGTTAAAGCAAGCATGTTTCACTGAAATGATACTGGGGAGCCATGACTCTTATCAATTATTTAATCGCTGTATGGAATGACTACTGCGGTCTGGATATATCCCCAGATGTAGAGATAATTTTATTGGGCCTTGTTTAACTATATCCTTCAGGTTTACCAAGTTTGCCAGCGATAAACAATTGCCTGCCTTACAATACTTCTGTCAATCCTCCCTGCTAACTACTCCATTTCCATATCTCCTTGAATGCCTCTGCTCCCTAACTCCATATACCCACGGCTGTAACCTAGAACTTAATATCCCGCTTGAATGGCTGACCATTGTAATCTTTCTGATCATCAAAGTTCTCAGCATTAACAGCAATGATCTTGACCCCATTCTCATCAAGGTAAGGATACTCGTTATCCTTCCAAAAGTTCGCAATAGCATTCCCCTTGATCATAATCACATACGCCGTTCCACTAGACTCCCTCGCAAGAGCCTCTCCCATACGAGGAAATAGCTTATCCTGCTCCGGTCCCTCACCACACTCCTCAATCCAGTCAAGGTACTTGTTGTTGTCGAAGACCTTGCCCCAGTAGTTTCCGTCCGTGACCTTTTGCTCAGCGAAGGCTTTGGCCTGCTCTTGCTTGGCGCCGGCGGTGTAGAAGATTGTGTTTTCGCCGACGTTGGCGTTGTCGCGGATCCATTGGCGGATGGTGTCGACGGAGGGACAGTCTCGACGGTGGAGGGTGTTTGCTGGGGCTGCGAGGACAGTGGCAGGAGTGATGAAGGCCAGGCCAATTGAGATGATGTTTGAGAGTCTCATCTTGAATGACTTGGGAGTTGGGGCTTGGTCAAGTCGGTGTTGTGGTATGGATGGGAGTGAAGGGAGAGGCTATGATACTGTTGGAGGGCTGCCTTGATGTGATAAAGTTGGAACAGAGCAAGCTGGAACCGTCTTTATACCATTGCCAAGAACTGCACCTGGAAACCCGAGAGACAACGGAGCCTTGTTGGACTGTCTGTAAACATCCAAGTATCGTACCGAGGTATCACAGAGAACTCTCTCGCATCCTTTCAAGTTCCCAGTTTGTCATCGGGCTCCATAGCAGTCTGATCGTAGGATAGTCAAAAGTCCCTCGACCAAGATCGAGATCGTTGACGACGAACTCCTTTGCCGTCTGAGACAGATACCATCACAATCACTATCACGCTCGTGATGAGTATAGATCAACATAACCGTCAGCATAAGTGGAATCTCAAAAGTCAGCCTCGGGATGCCAAGTCGGTGGAACAATTCCCGATGCAAGGATCAATTCAAACGGAAGACTAATTTAGCCCCCGAAGGATCGATGTCAGCTCAGCTATGCCGATCTCTCCTCTGCCGCCCCCTCGATGGTGGGGGCATACTCACCGCGAATGACGTCTTTTCTAGGCAACCGATGACTCCCGAAATCTCACGTAAGAAGCGCACAGCCTCATGTGATGCAGGACGGGATGTTGCCACGTCTCATGACAAAAGAAAATAGTCGTCGATCATAAAACGTTCCGAAGGATGGGGACGGCAGAAGGTTTACTCACACCTTGCATCTCATCAAAACTCATCACCAAGAATTCATCGTTTACGCCGCGATCATGACAGACTCATTCAAAGATCAGCTCCTCGCTCTGGCCGCAACCGGAGACACCAGCAAAATAAGAACCCTCCTCTCAACCAGCGAACAACGCCCATCAAAAGAAACTATCCAAGAGGGGCTGACAACAGCCGTAAAGAACTACCAATACGATGCTGCACGCTTCCTCTTGCTAAGATCCGGCTCCGCCCCTCTTGGCGAGGAAACCGTCCGAGCCGGTGTCAACACGGGCTCAATCCCGCTTATGCAGGCCCTCCTCACCAAGGATCCTTCTGTGATCAACATGCAGTTCGATATGCGGGGAACACCTCTCATCGTTGCATGCCAGGGCAGACAGCATATTGACTTTTTACGCTTTCTTCTTGAGGCTGGGGCGGATCCTAATCAGGAGCCTGATGCAGCTGCGTATCCGCTTGCACTGGTGGCAGGGCTGTACAAGGATACTGCGGCGGTTGATTTGTTGCTGAAGTATGGTGCTAAGATTGAGGGTTCAGGTGCACTTGCCGCTGCGGCGAGGAGGGGGAATGAGGTTATGATGCGGTATCTACTAGAGAGGGGGGCTCGGCCTGAGCGCGATGATACTTCTGTGGGAACTGGAACATCGCCTCTTTGCGTGGCTGTCAAGGCTGGACATATTGGCGTTGCTAGAATGTTGATGCAACATGGAGATGACCCTAATGCTGTTGACGGTACTGGTACTTCAGCTATTGACCTTGCTAAGCAGTTGCAGCAGGAGGGCAAGGCTACGTCAGAGATGGTGGAGGCTCTGGAGGGCAAGTAGAACGTTATGTCGTCAACAGAGTAGTCAGAGAAACGAGCATATACTTCCAATAATGGACACATTTTTCAATGCTTATAACTCGCTACCTAATTGCCGAACTAAATTGGTGAGATTCTTAGTGATGAACGTCATGCTGATGTCTGCACAGCCTGATGGTTTTCAGCTGTAAGCGCCAAGAAAGCATTTGATCCATTCAAACACCTCTTCTGTCATGCAGGTCTAGGACGAGTCATTTTTCATCATGCTCATGACTCAGTAACCCAAAGGAATCGAGATGGAAGTTTGCAAAGAAACGTATCATTATCTCACTGCCGACAAAAGTCCATCCTATTCTTAATTTGGATGAGGCTATATGCTTACCGGTGAAGACAAGGCACCAGCGTTCCATTGGCACATCGGCTCCTAAGGTGTACTGTACAGCCCACCAAATTGCGGATGATCGTCGCCCTACGCGCCGAAGGATTACGCCGGAGTATTTGTTACGCTTACTATAGCGGGCCGATCCATCTCCAATGTGACTAAACTTTAACCCCACGCGGCTCGCGGCCGATGAACTTTTGAACTGCACTAGACCCCACGTGGTGATCAGACGTCTAAACGTCATGGCTGATCCTCATGTAAGCCGTTGTAAGACATGTGAGTGGGTATTGGGGGCCAGTAGCCTGCTTCGCCTTCGGCATCGTGCTCTTGAGGATCAAGGCTGATGATGAATGACTTGATTATCGCGTCGGATGGACCTGACGAGAGCCGTCATTGTGCCTCTTAGGGAGAGTGGCTTGTGATGCCTTTGTAATCGGGCGTTTGTGTGTTGATCAATTGCATCATCTTACAAATGAATAGATGGAAACAATGAAGTTGATGGAAGTAGTTAGGCAGTAGGTATGTATAAAGAGGTCAGATCGGCTTCAATAATTAAAGTACATAGACATCATAGACAAAGCATTTCACCCGAATACCTTCAGAACTAGAAGCTTCACATATTATACACCATACACTACATACTACAGATTGCACAGACGCTTATAAAAGCATAGACAATAACTCAGCAACCTTGTCACTACAAATTCACTCCTACAGTTTATCATGAAGTCCTCAACCATCCTCTCCATCACCTCCCTCCTCGGCCTCAGCCAGTCCGCCGCCATCCACATGAGCCGTAACCCCTCCTCCTCCCTGTCAACCCGCCAAGACCCAGCTTGGTCATTCAGCGTCTATCAAAGCAGTGAGAGATGCACCGGTGCCCGCGACACCTACAGCGGCGACGGAACCCAAGAGTGTACCCAGGGAATCCGCAATGGTTCATTCGGTTCTTACACGACTGGAGAGATCAGCGACAAGTGCTCGGTGTACATCTACAACAATGATAACTGTGATGATGGGGGTATTATTGATATCTTGACGAGTGCGGATCCGGAGGGTTGTTTGCAGCCTCAGCTTGAAGTCACTGGCGTGGCGAGCTTCAGAGCGCAGTGCGGTTAATTTCTTGATACATCGTACTATTTAGGTCATATTCTACTTGGGGTCTGTTGCTGTTGTCTCTCTTTTCATCGATACCTGAACACATTGCGGCGATACCGTCGAACCTCTTGTACCAAGTCGAAGAACACCGCATCGACTTCGGCACGAGAGTCGGCATCTATTTCGAAAAATGTGCAACCAAGTTCCCTCGCTAACTTTTCACCTTGTTGTGTTGTCACTTCTCTCGGCGACTCCTGCAAGCACTGAATGCCAACTATAACCATCGGGAAGTTATCCTTGTCTGTTTCCCTGCAGATCGCATGATGCAAGTCGATGATTTCTTTGAAGCTCTCAAGACTTGAGACACTGTACACTAGCATAAAACCTGCTGCTCTTATTCCAAACCCATGTATCTTTGCAGGGTAAGAATGCTCTTCTTGTCCTGTCGTGTCAGTCACGTCGATTAAAGCGACTTCATTGTCGATAACGCATGATCTGCAACATGTGTCATTCTCGCAGTAGTTAAATTGATCGTGAAAGAAGGGTTTTGTGAACTTGAACAACTGTTAGCTGTAGCCCAAACGGAAGAAAAGGTTCATGGGCGACTTTCTTGGATAGTGAGATCCCTGGTTCGAGATTTATATGCACCCAAAAGCCTCAATGGGTATTCTCTCACGACAATGCGCTGAAATTTGTGATCAGGAATATCGATTCGGGCTTTATCTTTAACCCTTGTGACTTGATACATCCACTCGAGACTCCGTGTTTTGGAACCGAGAGTAAAGGTCATGCTGCATGCTCTGTCATCATCGTCGAACCATTCGATTTCGCAACCATTCAAGTCTTTGACATGTTAGCCCATCGATCCAAAGCCATTGTAATCCAGTCATACCTGATTTGGAAGATAGCAGTAGTCGCTGTACTTGCTTTATATCCTTTCCGGGAATGATTTTAATGACGGAAAGCTGGGCTTTAGGGCGATCTGAAGAAGATTTCCCATATCCCAGTATACTCCTTCTGCGACCCTTTGGAGACACTTCTACTGTTTGCAAGATACCCTTCTGGAAGACATAGAGCTGGTTCGGCTAGGTTCAGGAAATTAGTGTCGTGCTAAGTATAAATAGTAACAAGTATACCTTTTCTTGTCTACCGTCCACGATGTCAACTTCATCAAACATCAAGAGTTTTCCCAATCCCCAAATGATTTTATTTGTCTCGTAATCCTGGTCTTTGGAAAGAGCGGCTTTATTGCGATTGAGTTCGCGAGTAATGGTAGAGTTCTCGACAGCCTCTTCAACCATTGCTAGACTCTTGACTGCTGATTTTATGTAATTAGAATTATGGAGCCCATATTGAGTAAGTTCCTAGATACGATTAGTGCTAATTAGTGCTATCCGTGGCTAGGAAGATTATCTCATACTTGGAGAAACGCATCGTATTCATCTAGCCGTTGAGATGGAAGGCCCAGCGTTGCCAGAACATTGCCGAATGTTTCCCGATGCTCAACGGCGTGAGTATCGAGAGACGAGATTGCAGTTCTTACCATTGATTTTAACTCTGCTTCTACCGTAATGAGAGCGGCATAAAAACCACTGGAATCTATAGCCCATTCCTGGAAAGCCGTTTGCCAAGTTTGTTGTAAATATGGTTTCGAACCCAACATTTCTACTTTTATTAGAAATGCTCTCTGAGTGCTGACCATTGGGTGGAAGGGCGCAAACAAGGGATCGAAGGTATCTAAGGAAAGTATGCGAAACGATCTGATCTTCTCAGCATTTTCCAACAGGCTCTCCAAACGTGTGAGATAGAGCCTCTCATCGCAGAGAAGCGTATCCACAGCCAAACCTGCGGGGTTCGGCTCGCCGGCAAAGATATTCGGAGCAGATTCAAATACGATCGCTTGAATAATACCCGCTTGGGTTAGCCTCGCTAGAATGAACCGCACCAGGTTGATGACCTTCTTCTGCATTAGTCTTTGGTTCATCTTAGGTGATCGAATGCACATGTTACCTTGACATGATGTGTCGTATCGGTGAGCAGAATGTCAGCATCGAAGATGCAATAAGACCGGGGGATATCTGAGGATAGCATACAAGCCTTTACAAACTCCGTTATGGCAAGGCTTGATACCTCGTCAGATGGACTCGAGGCTATTAAGTCTTTCCATCTTTCGTGATGCGAATTATCGAGTTCATTGAACATCATCAACAGAGGAGTCCCGATCCTAAATATGGAGATCAGATTGGACAGTGGATTTTCCACCATGGAGGACTCTTGCCGTTGGATCCGAGCGAACCATTTAAACTGCGATAGCTGAAGTTGCACTTCAATGCAGTCATGGTATATAGATCTCGTTGGCATTGTTGGAACAAGTATAGGTCTAAGCTGGAATGCTTCTTGCCCAAATTTGTAATGCTCTGGATTCGAGATGTCCTCAACATACAACGGAAGAGCCAAGACGGAAATGTGAGATATGTCACTCAGGCTGACTCCAGATAAGCTCGACCATGCGTGGGTGCGGACAATAGAGCTGTTTGCTGAAAAGTCCATGGTATCTCTCTTCGCATTGCGGTAAACACGAGACAATTTGAGATCCTGATCAAAGTCGAATTCGAAGAGCGAGGACCGCCGAGATGACAAACCCATCCGCTCCTGGACACCCATATCTCTCGTGGACTGGATGGTTGCTCGGCGATGCGACATTGTATCGATAGTGTTTGCCATTCCCATCATCCGCCTAGATAGATCAGTATTGCCTCTGAGCAGGTCATCTACTGCTGCAATCAACTGCTGCTGGCTTTCTTCTGCTCTTGCTTGAGAATCGCTGTTTATGTTCAGTTGGTCACCTGTAGACCTTAAAAAAGTATGGATAGTGGGCAACGCACCTCTGCAGAATGCTTAAGATACAGATAATAGAGGACTTGAATGCTTGCAGCCTGTGAACGATGGCAGTTAAGGAACTCTTCTTTCTGACCCACTGGATCGGCGTCCACAGGCTTCCACCAGGGCTGCTGGGTTCGAGTGGCGGCAGCGTCTGCAGCACTGCCAACAGCTCGGAAAATATTTTGACTCCATCGAAAAGAACCGCAGTTAGCTGATCCACCTGGATCAGTGACGCGTATCTAACATTAGCCGCGGAGAAGTTGTTGATGAGCTGTTCCAAGCCAGTGATGATAGTTTGAGTCGCAAGAGCCTCAGAGGAGACTTCAGCCGCAATCTTGGGCGCGTCCTTCGTTGCAGTTGTGTATGGGCCGAGAATCTTGATGACCTCACCTGCAGCGGTCGCAATCCCCGCTACGGAGGCAATCACGCTCAGCGGATCCATCTCAGATGCTCGAGTAGAGCGACAGATGAAGCTGACGATGCGAGAGTAAGAATTTGCGATAGGGACAATGCTGGGGGGTTGAAACAATGGAGGCGGCTGTGCAGCTGAAAAACTGCCTTGGCAGCCACACGCCACAGCCAGTATAAGGGTGTACTGGGGGGTGAAAGACTAAGAGATTACCCAGTAATCCGTGTACCAACGTTATGCTGCGCTGAGAAATAACGGCTATGCAAGTGATGACCTTTTATGAAATTTCTATTATAGCTGTATTATATAGGGTTATATAATATTTTAGATTAGTGGCTATCTAGTTGCTACTCACTATCATGCCAGCATGAACATCTCCAAGCTCAACTGCGGCCTGATTGTAAAATTGATATTACCCCGCTTCATCTCTGACCAGACATGACACAGGAGCTGTTTTTATGTACTACTACAGACAGATCTAGAATGTCCTACTATATATTCACGTGGCTTGCTTGGGGCTTTGAATAAGGATAAAAAGAGTTCTCGATCGGCAAATAAAGCCTCCTGGCTGTATATTCTCCGCTAGGTTAGGCTGTCACGATGTCATGCTGGGTAGCCATCTGTTGACCAAATCTGCATCAATCAGTCGGATGATGTCGAGAGAGGCCAACAGGTCATGATGATGCGCGATATTTATTCCCGTTCCGTAACGACTGTAATCTGCCTTTCAACCGCCGATAAGAAAATATCGGCTGCGCCTCAATTCGGTTCCAATCAACCACGAGGGTTCGGAGGAAACGCCGGACTATGGGACCCACCAGCGGCTAAAAAAGTAAACGCTGGGTTTGAATGGCTCAAGAACCAGCCACTTCAAGGTTCTACAAGTCTTGTCGACATTTTCTGGAAGGATTGTTACAATGGAGGGCCTCATCCTGAGACTCTGGAGTCCTTCGTGAGGTTTCTTCAATCTCCCTGGTGGACACGGTCGTGGGTATACCAGGAGTTTGTCTGTTCGCCCAAAATCCACTTTGTGTTTGAAGACGATGGTGATTCTTGGGAGAGGATATCGACATGTCTGACCTCAGACCCTGGCTTTTGGTGCGATGTGTGGAAAAATCGTCTCACGGGCAAGGATCACCAAGATATCGTGCGCGCCAAGGATGAACAATTTGATCAGCAACGCGCGCAGAAGAGTGCCGAGGAAGGCGAAGGAGAGTCAGAGCGTGGGACGAGCATTCTGAGTTTCGAAGAACAGGTGCACAAGCAAGTTGATTCCCTCATAAAAGAACTCACCGCTCCGAATGTGGAAAAGTCGATACGCACCGTGGCGGCCATGATGAATGGCCGTTCCAAGCAAAACAGTGAAGTAGGGGACTTGCGCATTCTTCTTCGTAACGCGCGGAACTTTCAGGCCTCGGATCCAAGAGACAAGATATACGCATTCATTGGGCTTGCGCGGAACGACTACGGCTTCAAGCCTAGCTATTCACCCGAGAATACGCCTGTACATGTCTACTCGGACGCGGCACGACGGATTGTCGAGATTGACCGAGATCTAAACTACGTTCTTGAGCAAGCATTTGTCGGCAGACGTGACCTGGGCTTCTTTCTTCCCTCGTGGGTCCCAGACTGGACCTGCAGAGAGGACAGGGACATATTGTTGGAGCTCCAAAACCTCACCGACGGGGCCAGAAAATCGCCGGGGGCCTCTAGCGCTACTAGCAGCTTAGCCATTTTCAAAGAGGATCCCTATTGTCAAGCGATCGAGAACAAAGGCTTTAGTTTGCAAGTGACGGGCAGACATGTTGTCACACTCCCCCAAGTATTCCGCGAGATTTCTCCAAACTTGCAACGGTTCGAAACTGATTCAGGCCTGGGGATCTATGCTTCCAGGACAGCACGACCGAAAGATGAAATATGGTCGCTTTCTGGATGCGATTGGCTAGTGTTCTTGCAGGACGAGGGGAAGGATAAGTACTGCTTTGGCGGCTTTGTTGTTGTCCATGGGCTCGAGGAGAAGTCAACTTTTGAAAATGAGCCGAAGGAAATTTTTCTAATTTGATTTGAATATTCTGTTTAACGGAACGTATTGTATTTCTTTACTTTTCACGACGGCGGCCCAGCAAGATAATAATCTGATTTGGTGATACTGAGAAAGAACAACTATGCTTGGCAACGGTCTTTTGTGGGGTTCAGCTAGGTCTTAGTTTAACCTTATAGGCAGCAGTCATCCCTATAGTTACTTATCCTCTACATCCTTAGGTACATAGAAAGGGTGCTATGTTTCCTTTTCTTCCTTTCTTTCTCTTCTGTTTCTTTTAGCGGCCTTAATACCGTGAGGCCGAAGAGATCCCCTGGCTGGTGATCGGTAGTGATATCACTATACTATATTCACCTAGCATGTGAAGTGTATTGAGAGAGTTGTCAAGCGAGCGCAAGCGAGCGCACAAGAGCTCGGGTCACACATGGTAGTTCATAAAACCTTCCTGGAAATTACAGGGTGGGACAGGTACGTCTTAATAAACGAAGTTGGGTATTAGAATAGAAGCTTCAATATCCAACTGAGCCCAACTTTTATTATTTCTCTTAATTGTCTGTAAATTGTGAGATCCCAATACCATCTTCACAATTTCTAAAAGCAGCATCTGAGAAACACCGTAACGCATTCCTGAGATTTTCCACATGCATAAAACCATTACAGTTACAGGTCGTCGAACTATCAAAACTGTGAATGGCTTGTTGTAGGGCCTCAAGACTGAACCCGTAATATGGCGGGCTTGGTAGGGGTTTCAAGTCCTTTTCATAGAGATTTTGGTCGATGTACCCGACTAGAATATACAAACACTGTCGGTTGTTGATTCTATTGCTCCCATGAGTGAGACTGCAGTTCAACGCATCCCAATACTTTTGGATACCTTTAATCGCAATAGTGATCGAAGAAATTCTCCACTTTTCAATAGCGTCTGTTATACCTCGTTAGGCCTTCAGTCTATTGCGTTTATGTCTTTTCACTAACCAACAATTTGATCGGGTATGGGTAACCCCAGTGTAGGTATTGGGCCTCGACTCGTACGGACAGCAACGCTGGTGAGTGAACGAAACCTCTTTCTGTCGGAAAAGACCCAACAGATTGTCAGTTTCAGTAGCAAATCTCGAGAGTAGAAGGACTCGGCCATCTCCTCGTCAATATTTGAGATCCATGTTTCTGCCCATAACTCCACTGCCTCGTGGCAACCATAGTAGTCCACTAGCACAGCGACCTTTGCCAACATCTCAAGTTCTAGTGTCCGAGGTACTTCCTGTGCTTTGTGATGCAATATCCTCATGAGCAGAAGAAAAGCTTTGCTGTCCCAGTCATTGGCTGTGAGTGTCCACTTATATCCAGGTTCAGGTTCAGTTTCTTTCCAATCACCAGATAGTGACTTTTTGAAATATGAACATGTATTTATCAGAGTCGTTGAACACAGCCTAAATCCCAGATGCAAGGGTTCTGGTTGAGCTTGAGCATTCGAGGAGCCATCAGCCAACGCCTCGTTTGGGTCATTGTGAGACTTCTTTGGAATTATAGAGGACTCGCGGCGTTTTGAAATTTCTGTCTGCTGTTCAGGTAGGGCATTAAGCCATTCGTCTTCGGTATTATGCGTCGCAAAAGGTGCACCAGAATTGCGGAGTATCAAAAGCGTGTCACCACCTTCTTGGACCTCGTGTATGTCGGAAATGGCCATGATATGTAGCGCTATGAATATAGCGAACCCGTCTATGAGGAACAAAGTGTAGTTTGAATCGGATAATGTAATATTACTATTGCAGGGTAGAAAAGGGTTAACAATGGCATAGTGGTATACTGGTTCAACAGTCGGTGTTTTTACCCCGCACAACAAACCTTGAGAGCACGTGCCTTGAGCTGAAGAAGGCTACAAAACTTGCTTAATTCAGTGGTCATTGCTGAAAATGAAAGTGCTGCGGATGGCGCGTAATCCAGAGGTCTTATTCGTCATGCGTTATCTCACACAGCCTCAAGGCGGAGTGCGGGGCTGACTGGCAGTGACTCTGCCCCAACTTGGCGGTGTCTGACAAAATATCTCTGTTTGACTCACCTTACCCTTCCTCCTACATTCTCCTCCTCATGAATGGCTTCGAGTGAGACGCCCCAGGCTACCACTTAATGGAGGTGACATTCGGCGCCGTTGGGGATTTCATCTCTATCGGTGTGCTTATCAAGGATTTCATCGAATTGCTTGATGACAGTCGAGGCTCGGCTTGGGAGTACAACTCGTTGAAGCAACAACTTACCTTTCTTCGACTGAACTTGGACCTCGCAAAGCGATCCTACGATGAGTACTACAAGGCGCCTCAATTCCACGACATTCGGAACACGCTGGAGAGTGTCGTGGACGAGGCAGAGCGACGACTAGAAGACATTGCTGTCAAGGTGCAAAGGTACACATCGACCCTGTCTCAAGGCTCGACTGAGAGAAGGATAAAAAAGGTTGCAAGGAAAGTACAATGGAGTCTTGAAAAGAAGGAAACAGAGAAGTTTTTGTTGGACCTACATCGTTACACATCTATCATCCAATCATTGCAGTTTGATGCATTTGCGTAAGTATCGCTCATCCCAAGCTAGTCCTTTTTTTCTCATAGCTAACCTACTTTTTAAGACGTTTAATGGAACACAACTTTAACACTAGTCAGAAAGACCAAAGCGATACCCAAGAACTTGTCAACAAACTTCAAAAGGATTTTGACGACAGATTCAGTAGCCTAGAGGACGAGCTGAAAGCTGTGAAAACCATGTCGGGTAACACGCAACAATGTCTAGTTGACATAGGCATGGTCGTCACTAGGCGACTCGATTTGGTCACACAAACAGTTAACTCTCTGGGTTTTGCTGTACTGCGAGGTGTTTGGGGCATGTCTTACCTTGGGACATCCGTCTTGTCATTATTATCCACCATGCACAGCAACATCATAGGTCGCCTCGAGCGTCCCCCGCATATGGGCCCTTTTTTTACGTTTGAGGATTATCTGGGTGTTGACTCGATCATATTGCTTAACTTTGTGGATTCCTGGAACGCATTTGAAGGATCTTTGCATGGCAAGTTCAAGGGTCGAAAGGGCGGTAGACGAGTGGCCCAGAATCGATTCCTCCTGCAGGATCATCAGACCGGAGAGGAGATCGATCGAGATGCTCATTGGAGCTTGGCCATCACGCCAGGATCTCGGATCAACATGAGCCTCATTTGTGAAGTTAAGGAGGACGAGGATGAGGCCCAGTCCCTCAAGTGTCCTTTCCCATCATGCGGAGCAATGTGTGAAGGTGTTGTAGGGACTGTGATACAATGGTAGGCCCAACCTGATACACTCAGATGGCGATTTCGGCTAACATAGTCGCAGCTCCTCGTGTCAGCAACTGTTTCGAAAACTACCAGGCATGTCTGACGACGAAGACCTTCCAGCAGCACCCAATGCTCCCGATTCGGGAATTAGTGATCCAAGTTTGAAGCCGGGAAGTAGCTCTTCTGACCTTGGTCAAGCTCGCAAGAGAAAGGGAACTCCCCTAGACAAAAGAAGAACGCTACGGGCCAAAAGGAGGCCAACAGACGCGCGTAATACAGGTTCTGACTCGGATGACGCCGACTTGACAGGGATCAAGCGAGTGACTGTATTACCAATATTGCGGCTTGCTATACGACCAATTCCACCACCTTCAGAGACGGAGCAAAAGTTCGAGGTCTCAGAACAACAAATGGCTCCCGAAAAAGAGGAAAAGAGCCGCAGTTCGGATGGTGTTAACGAGAATGCCAGCGTTGATACACCATTGAGCACCATCGAGTCACAGCCCGGGGGCAAGAATAAAAGAGTGTCGGAACTACAATCTGAGTCTCATGTAGAACAACTCGGATCTGGAACTGCCTACATGAGCGGCATGCCGTACCGGAAGAGTGACGGCCACAACGACTATCCGTATGATAAGATTCCTGGTCCAGGCGCATATGTTTTTGATAGCGTGCTGCCGGGGGGTTTCACGTCCAAAGATCCTCGACGGAGGTACCCAGCCACATGTGTCCCGCAAAGGCCCTCAACACCTCGGTATACGGGATCTAAGGAGGCGAAGAAACCCGCGAGAAGAAAAAGACCAGAGATCCGGAAGGCAACAGAAGCAGATGCAAAGAGATATGGAATCCCCGCTGGATGTTCCTTGAAGCACTGGGATCCAAGTGAAGAACCAATCATGCTCCTCGGTAGCGTTTTCGACGCCAATTCTTTCGGGAAATGGCTTTATGACTGGTCTGTATACGCTCGCGGACCTTCAACACCAACGTCGGATATGGCGGGACAACTGTGGCTACTACTCATTCAACTGTCTGGAAATTTGAAGAGAGCGGACGAGGCAGTAGATAGGATCATGTCAGGAGACTTTAGGAGGTTGGTGTTCGACTTCCTCGACGCAGGGTTGAGTTTATGGGCGAAACTAGTGTCGCTGCTCAAGAGGTGCGAGGCTCCCATGTTGGAAGCATACAAGCTGGAAGAAAGGAAACGCAAAAAGACAGTTCACAATCATGGCGGCAATGAAAAGAAAATTTCACACCAGGCCAAGACGGAACCCGATGGTTCGAACAAGGAACTTGTAGAGACATCAGTGACTAGTGAGGAAGGGAATATCGAAGAGACGGAAAAGACGAAGCAGGATGCCGATAAGAACGCTGGTGTTGCATTCGTTGAGACGATCTTTGGCGAAGACAAAGAGTTGAAACGAACTGAGCGGCTGATGCAGAACCTTCGACTTTACAACCTGAGGTTCGACGCCCATTGCGAGAATATAGTAAGAAACCCATTGGAGAGCTAAAGCTTAGTTAATTCCTACCCAGGACCTGTAAATAAAGATATTAGAAGTAAGACCATTTAAATAGAGTTTATGCATGAAATTTGTCTTGCAGTAAATAAATACTTATTCTCTTATTAAGTATAGAATAAACTCAACAGGCTTCACTGTGCTTAGTGTTTAGAATAAGAGCTATTAACATTGCCTGCCTATCATGTTGGTGTTAGGTTAGTCAAGATACAAATACCTGCTTGGACAATATGTTCCATCTACAATAACAAGCATGCCGTCTTTCCATCAAAGATCGTACCCTAAACCGAGGCATTCAAAGCATTCACATGCCACTCCGATTGGCTACAAGATCAAACAAAACAAACAGTGCCGAAGGCCGAATCCACGGGACCCGGGGACCCCAGATTCTCCAGAACGATCCGATGCGCACCAATCACACGGAACCTCGCTAGTCAATGTAAGGGGAGCGCCCCGGACCTAGCCCTTAGCGCGTGGAGCTTCCACCAGCACATGACGCGGGGAAAGACTCTTGCGCGAGGTGTCAATTGGTGCGCTACCTTGCAGACCCAGGAACATGACGATTTAGGTGAGTCGGACGAATTTAGAAGAGGGTAATTGGCGCGTCAAGATCAAGCTTCAAAATTAGCTGGACTTGTTTAGGTTGGGCTGAACGGTGACCCAGAATAGCTTACAGTTTAGAGCAC
Organism: Fusarium musae; assembly: GCF_019915245.1. Classification (NCBI taxonomy): domain Eukaryota; kingdom Fungi; phylum Ascomycota; class Sordariomycetes; order Hypocreales; family Nectriaceae; genus Fusarium; species Fusarium musae. Next base: position 3,987,479 of record NC_058392.1, on the reverse strand, counting down.
TTTTGGAAATGCAACGTCGGATCGGGAAATGGTATGCTGTCATGATGCCAAGATATTTAAACAGACATTCGTCCGCTCTCTTGATCTTTCAGCAGATCATCTCATCCATACATTTCACACCATTCCCTTCATCATGCTTGGCAGCAAGGCTTCCCTGTTATTATCATGCTTGGCTCTCCTAAGCCCTGCATCATGCAGAGCCATTGAGGAGCGGGCCGTGGCGGATCATGCCGTTACGTTCCAGACCATTTACAAGCCTCCCTCCAACTACAACACTCCCAAGACCTTGTATGGGCGAAACGTCCAGCTTGCTGATGGAACTATCCTAGCTACTTGGTCAGTCATCCGGATCATCTGAAAAAGTATTTGCTGACGTAGAGCAGGGAGAACTATAGCCCTGAACCACCAATGGTGTACTTCCCCATCTACCAGAGCAAAGACAAGGGATCAACCTGGGCGCCTCTCTCCAACGTGACAGACACCAAGAACGGCTGGGGTCTCCGCTACCAGCCCTTCCTATACGTCCTGCCCCAGGCCATCGGCAACCTCGCCAAGGGAACTATCCTCCTTGCTGGAAATAGTATCCCTACCGATCTCAGCAAGACCAAGATTGATCTTTACGCTTCTACCGACAGCGGCAAGACCTGGAAGTACATCTCCAACATTGCCACCGGAGGAAAAGCCGTTCCCAACAATGGCGAGACTCCTGTCTGGGAGCCTTTCCTGATGGTGTACAACAACAAGCTCGTGTGCTACTACTCTGATCAGCGCGACCCCTCATATGGTCAGAAGTTGGTTCACCAGACTTCCAGCGATGGTGTTACCTGGGATGCTGTCGTCAACGATGTTCGAGGAACTGCTTACTCTCAACGCCCCGGCATGACAACCGTCGCTAAGCTTCCTAACGGAAAGTGGATGATGACTTTTGAGTACGGCGGAGGCGCTTCGCCCAATAACGCTGCTTTCCCCGTTTACTACCGCATCTCCGACTCTCCTCTCACCTTTGACAGCGCATCCAACCAGATTCTCACCGCTGGTAGCCGTGCGCCTAGCTCTTCGCCTTATCTAACCTGGTCGCCTTCTGGAGGATCTAGTGGTTCTCTGATTGTTACTGCTAATAGTGACAATGGTATTTATATCAACACGAACCTCGGCGCTGCGGGCTCTTGGGTTTACTATGACATTCCCCAGCCTGGTGCCTATTCCCGACAGGCTATGGTTATGGATAACCCTGATTGGTTGTATGTCATGAGTGCTGGATATCTCAATGGTGATAACTGGGTCACCGACAGTGTCTTTAAGCTTCCCAACCTGTCTTAGATATGCTGGCTGTCGTTATAATATCTCAGGGGCGAGAATGAGTTAGACAGGTGTTATAGATAGTGAATGAATGAGGGATGAAAAAATGTCCCTAATCGTGACAAGTATTGCCGTTCTTAGTCCCACTGTAGTTTCTTCTTCCAAAGATAGCGTCTTGGCATTAGTCAATCTGTGGCCTGACTCTACAACCAACAGCATAAACAAAATTAAATCATCGCTAACCTTTCCTAAAAAGAAGCATAAACTCTCCACTTTGCGGACAATTCGGCGATAATCTAGGCAGAAGCTGGCTCCATCGAACTGAACCAACAGCCGTGAACCAACATGTTTAAATAATAAAATTGCATGGACTTCCACCTTCTGAATTTCTTGCAATTTGCTTCTCTCATTTTCTCAACCTTCAAATTCATTTCAAGATGAGGGCCGTCACCTCCACGAAACGCCTTATTCGGGTCGTCTGGGCCTACATCAAATCAGCATGCCGTGCCATCAAGACCGCCATTTTAATGTTGCTCCCTTTCTACGGCCTCACATTGATAGGTGGCTTCTATCAAGGTGTCATAATAGCCCAATGGTATTCAGAGTCTAAACAACAAAACGCCCGCTTCCTCCTAAAAAATGTCCTAGAGTACAAAATCACGGAGTATTTCGACGAGCCTTACGATAGTTGGTCCAATGTCGCACCTGTATATCATGTGCCACAAATCATCAACCCTCTCAAATGGAGAGATCAGCTAGGACTCAAGAGACCTGCAGTTTCAGGCGCAGGGGACGAGGAGGCGCTGGCAAATCTGATGCATTTATCCCTAAGAACACGCCCTTATTCGAAGACGCAACAGTGGCATCGCTGGATTTATCTATCGGCACAGCAAGAGCCTTGGAGACAGCCCGATGGTCCGATCCTGTATGATCCTTGGGACAAAGCATTCGTTGAACTCTTGGAGTACAAGGACAAGCATGACACCATGGGGCGATCAAACTTCTTTTATATCTCATGCCCAAAGAGCTTCCTCTGCGGGTCCTGGCGTGTTGCTGCTCCGGCACTTCTGCACTTCACCACCGAAGGGAACAGCAGTCAATCGTCTAGTAACTCACCCGGTCTGCCGAATTACACACCTGTAAATACGCGAGTGTTCGAACTACCCCTTCGCAAAGCAGCCATACCCGGCGTCTTCCCAAGCCACTTTGAACAGATGAGATCTCTCACAGCAGGCAACTCAACCTTTTGGGAAACGCAACGTACATATTCACACTTCCATCAGGTCATAGGCCAAACAAGCCCAGTGCTGAGGGACGCAGCAACGGCATATCCATGGACCTATGGCTTGCTGGTCAAGGCAGAACATAAATGGCTTCGCTTATGGGGAATTGAAGATACAGCCTTGCGGGGATATATTTTTTTACTTTCTTTTACATTATCTACATTCCCAACGTTCCTTTACAAGTTTACTCCTACAGATTGGGCTAGCCCGGGTCCCGGGCCTGAGCATAAGAGCAAAGATCCACTAGCGCGAACGCTACAGAGCTTGGTGGATATGCTAAGTGCAGAGGAAAAAGAGAGGTTCAGAAAGACAGATCGTGGGGGGAGAATATTAGGATTGGCGGAGAAGGGCCTTGAAAAGGAATATTGGAATACTAGGGAAGATGTTCTCAAGGATGTTGCCAATGCCTTGGGACTAGATAGAGATGGAAAGATCAAGGGTCGGCGATAAAGTACAAAGCTTGACTTTTGCTTTGGGTAGATCAGGCAGTAGCAGGTAATAAAGTGAATCAGCTTTGCCAGCAATCTAACAAATGTAGCACATGTTCCATTTGGGGCTGAGATGCATCGCTGTTTACATGTCGGTGCAATGGACATCGCGAGAACTCGCACGTCGGTGGGATTCTATAGTGAAGAAGAATTCCTTGAGGAATTAACATATGATATTTGGTGAACTCTTATTCAATCTGATGTAGTCCTCCCTAACCACCTTATCATCCTTAAAGGCCCTCCCTATTTGAGTCTCTCCCGCTGTATGGCTACTGTGTACGTAGTTGACTACGAATTCCTCAAAGAGTCTTTCAACATTTGGATAGTCTTCCCGAGCGCCTGCAAGTTTTCCTGCTTCTCCTTGGTCTCTTTTTCCATCTCCTTGATCTCATTTTCCATCTTCTTATACTTTTTCACCATCTCTACAAGGAGGAACTCGTCATTTGACACTTCATCATCTTCAGCCCTTGGTCTCTTCTTCACGCCATTTGCTCTGATAGCTTCATCCAGTCCGACGTTTTGGCGATGCTGAATGCTAGCTGAGGCTGAGGTTGATGCTGATGCTGACCTTGGACAAGATTGATCGCCGTGTCGGCTAAGGTCTTCCTGGTTATGCTTGCAGTTCTCAAGGTGTCTTTTTAGATGTTCGCTCCGCTTGAAAGGATTCCCAGACCTCTTGCACCCAGTATTGGGACATTGGAATGATTCCTCTAAGCTTGATGCATCTGGGTGTTTATCCTTTCGATGTCGGCGCAAGGTAAATTGCCTTGTAAATGTCTGTTGGCAGTCTCGACACACAAAGCAACTTTTTGTTTCTGCTGACCTGCTGCATCTGTTTAGAACATGTTTTCTCATTAGGTGAGCATTGTACTCACTCATCCGAGTTGATTGTTCGCTGACCATAGCCGCTGCTGTCGACACTACCCGTGGCGTCTCTCGCTACGCTATTGTCGGTATTGATGCATGGCGTATAAGTTGGGTCTTTCATGGCGACCGGTGGTGATATCTCGGCCGTACCTTGCGCCGCCAGTTCCAGGCTTTTCGAATAACCACGGGACGTCATGTCCGGATTCATAAAGTTTGGATCTTGAGGGGTGTCTTGGGCAGAGGCCAAGATCAGGTCAATCATCAACTGATCGTCTCCAGCCCAGAGCCCTTCCAGGGCATTTTCACTGAAATACCCTCTGTTCTCGGAGCCGTCTGCAGCCGATCCTTGAGGTCCCTCTGTTGTTGTACGTTAGATAAACTTTCACAAAACCTGTGAGGACATTACCTTCAGTTCCGATACCATGGAAGTCAACGTAGAAGTCATAAGCGGCCGGTACGGGCGAGATCATAGGATCGACAGCAGTGCCCCATTCATGCTCAGGTTGGCTAGAACCGATGACGAACATCCAACATACACCCCATAGTACTAACAGTGCTGGGAAAATTGTCCACGGCATTGTTGTACATGTGTGCCTGATGTTGTTGGGAAACTCAAAGATGGGCTCAGCAAGACCTTGCTCCTCCGTCACATCTTTCTTTCGGCCAAGGTCTTCGTATTTTCGCCTGAACCAATGTTTTAATCTGCCCAATATGGCTTCAATCTCTTCGATCGTGTCCATAAGGGCCATTTCTTCGTGAGTGAAGAGCAAGTCATTCTTCCCAAGTATTTCGATGAGTGAAGAAGATAATTTCATGATCTCTAGCCATTGCCTTGCGGATTCCAAGTCCTGCTCGCGCTTCAGAAGAGGAAGCAGACAGTCGCTGAACCGCCGCAGACTTCGTGACTGGAGGGAATGGTCATGCGCGATCTTTCTAAAGTGGCGCAGTTGTGGGCTGAGTGAGGAGAAGGCGATAGGAAGCTCATGCTGTTCGAGCACGAGCGTACGGTGGACAGCCTGGAGGGCCTCCCACTGCTCGTTGTTGAGATCTGGGTTTCTTTCGCTATTTTTGGACTGGTTCTGTTCGATTTGAGTGCATTTTTCTTCCACCTTTACGAGGCGTGCATAGACAGTTTTGACTTCGGACACAAGAGAAGGATGATTGTCGACCGGCGGCGGGGGCACTCGCCAGAGATGTTCTTTAAGCTTTGGGTGATAATTGTCTCTGTACTCTAGCTGTGAGCAAAATTTGGAAGAACACGTAGTGTGTTCACAAGGCCCGAGGGGCTCCAGTTGGAATCTCTCTTTCCGTCGGGAATAAAGTTCCCAGAGACGGGACATATCAGGTGTCATTACTTCGGAGCGTGAGGGCAAATAAAGGTGCAGTTAGGAGAACAGAAAATAGATGTAGTCCTGGAAGGTCTTGAACTATGTGATGGTGGCAAATAGGTTGAAGTTTTGTTTGGCGTCATTGAGATTCTCGAGAGTCTTAGTGCAGAATATAAGGTGCACTCTTGGGGTGCAGCGGGGTAGTTTTGGGGTGCGAAGTGGCGCAATGCGAACCAGTTGCCTTGGTGTACTTACACCTTCAAACCAATAAGAACATCCAAAACAGCCTCGCCATCTGACATAGCTTGAAACTTGGGTTTTTGCCTGAACAGAGAGCCCAATATGGCTTTTGTATCTTGCGGATCTATCCAGGGAGCACCCGGGGTGATCATTGGGGTGAAATGCTGGCGCACCTTAGAATTTCAGGTTGAGATCCAGAAGTGCGTGGAAATTTCATATAAGAACTTCATTTAGATGGCCAATTTCAGAATGGAATATCTTTAAAGGGCATGCCTGTATCTTGGCACCAATCCTCAATTTGACAACCGCAACTATGGACAAATTACCAGAGAACTTCTTTCCAGCGCAAACCCCGCAGTAAGGCATTTTCATTTAATTTTTCTCAATAGATATATCTAACAAATAACTAAGAAAATTACTTCAGAAGGTTATGTCTGAAGGTCAAACGACTCCGATGCTTGCAGCCTTTCTATATAACTGTAACAACTGGTCCGATCGACTTGTTCAGCTTCAAAACGAAGGGACAAAAGTTCAGTCACCTGCAAGTGAACAGACAGAAAAAGGTTCCAAGCTTTGATCGTACCTCTATCCCTCAATTTGGTTAGTAATATGAGAAAAGACTTGCGCTGCGGATTATTGACAAGTTGATAGCCCTGATCTAGACACCCGTGATTGTCTAAGAGCTTAATGGTACGGCGTAGGTTAGGGCTAAATAAAGGTAGGGAGTTTGAGGGTCGGTTACAGAACATATAATCACACTTCTTTAGCGAATCAGAATACATAAACGATACTGAAAGAGTAAAGAAGTCAATCAATTGCTACTCTTGCTCCAATAGGTTAAGTGTCTCGTGTTCCCTTTTCAGATGTTGTGATGAGAAGACCCACATAACGCTATCGCTATACCTCTTTTGGAAGTTATCAGGAGAATGTTCGATTCGACTTCTCAATTAGGTAGCTAATGTGAGAAAGCCTAAGCTTAGGAAATAGATTGCAAGCAAGTATTAAAAGACACATCTTTTGCTACCGCAATTCTTAAAATTTCTCTCCCAATTGTAAGTCATTGGCCCTCGTCTATTAACTTATCATTGGGCGCAAACATGTGCCATTCCTCAAATTATCCCACAGAGGCTGGAACCGCAATCTCGACATTACATGCCAACGATCCCAACACAACTCCAGAAACCATTATCAATGCCCTAGAGAGAGATGGTGCCTTGATCATCAAAGGCATAGCTTCCAAGGCTCTATGTGAACAGATCCGAAGCGACCTGAAGCCACTATTCGACTCAGATGTCAAAGATGACTCTGGCTTCTTTCCCCCCACCACCAAGCGAGCAACCGGCTTCTTCGCTACCTCAGACGCATGTGTCGAACTAGCCCTCAACCCTCTATTCCAGTCTGTTGCTGAAAAGGTCCTGGGAAGCAAGTACACATACTGGGAAGGTCAAGAGCAGTTGACTGTCTTTGGAAAGCCGTACCTTGCTAGTGCTGTTGGGTTTCGCGTTGAGCCTGGTGGAAAGCAACAGGCTCTTCATAGAGATGACTCGGATTATCATCCGAGGAACTGCGATATGCCTGTGATGCTCGGTTGTGTGACGGTAAACCCATCCTGCTTTCACTGAATACTCCGGGTTGTCTAACGTCGCTAGGCTTTGACTAAGACGACTAAAGAGAATGGTGCGACTATTGTCATCCCAAAGAGTCATCTCTGGGGTCCCGATAGATGCCCACTTGACGAAGAGGCCATCGCTGGGGAGCTGGAGATAGGCGATGCAATGCTCTTCCTCGGTAACGTTTATCACGCGGGCGGAGCCAACATCACCAAGTAAGTTTATTGCACCGTTATGTTATCATCCAAGCTAACATGAAAAGGGACGATGCCCGAGAGACTATCGGTATGTTCATGTGCAAGGGGACTTTACGGCAGGAAGAAAACCAATATCTGAGCATTCCACCAGAGGTTGCAAAGGCTCGGAACTTTCCCCCCAAGATGCTTAGACTGTTGGGATATGGCATGTGTCCACCGGCTTTGGGCTACTACCAGTATCGAGATCCGATGAAGGTCATCTTTGGAATCGAGGATGAAGAGACTGTCAAGAAGTAGATAGTTGTTCAAACTGCCAGGATCCTTCTACCGAGATCTCCCCATTGCTTTGCTAGTATGCGCCAGTCTGCATCTCCACTCGCCCAGAAAGACTCGAGAAAAGTGAGAACATCTCCGTGGTGCTTAAAGCCTGTGGCCTCGGACAAGCTCTTGTATAGGTCTCTCACGATGAGTTGTTTGTCGTCATCGCTGTAGGATTCTGTCCCGGCAATGAAGATTGGCCATGCGAGGTTATGGATACATCCATGTAGATTGTCCATACCTGTCAGTAGTCGAAACAAGTCTGAGAGACAAACTGTTTCTTCCGGACCATATTGATGACCAAGGCAACATGCAGTGTACAGCAGCGCAGCATTATGGTAAGCATCGACAAGCCGTATAAAGTCCCCGCGATCAGCACTCGAGCAGACCCCGCTACTGCCAACCTCCATCAACGTCTCCCCTCGTGCTTGGATAAACTCCGCCCTCCAATCGCGAGTTGAGTCCCCGGCCGAACATCCTCGAGATATGAGCGTCGCATCATGAAGTAGTAGTAGATATGCCGAGAACGACCTATCATCCCCATACTCAACAGGTCGAATCGCATCCTGCACGTCTGTCGCGTCTAGGATAGTGGTACATGCGAAAATATCATACATGGAAAGCTGATTCTGCAAAAAGCCGAAAAGGCTACTCTTCGGAAAATCTAGGGTCGATAAAGTGTTGGCCAGAGCACGAGCCGCCTTTCGATGAAAGTCAGCAGCATCTGCACCGCCAGTATGAGCTAGCTCGTAGGACGACAGGACCATCATCGACGATAGCATCCATTCTGCTGTATCAGCAGTCACTGTGAGCTTAGGATGAGATGTCATGTCGCCAACCCCACGCATGATCATTGATAAGACATGGTCTCTATCTTTCTCGTACACAGTTGATGGCGTGAAGTCCCTTGATGCATGTTGAGCTGAGACAGCGCATATAGCGAGGCGGACTGCTTCATTCGTCTGAGCTAATGGTAGAACCTTTTGGCGGTAATAGTTCTTCTCAGTGTCGAACCAGACCATCAACCCGGCGATATTCTTGTCATAATAGTCTAACAGTTGCTGGGTGCTCCTGTCAAAGCTTGGCGAAGAGATGGATTCTGGAGACTCGGGGACAGGATATTGAACACCTCGAAGATTCCCACGGATAGCAACGCCTTGAACCCATCGAAGTTTCGGTCCATACCCGGGACAGGTGAATCCCCTACCAAGACATTTCTGACAACTCGGTTGGCCAAGATCGCAGATGATCCTCCGCTTCGAGCAAAGCGAGCAGCCTAGCATAGCATAAGTCTGTGAATGGCTCTATCTTCCGACAACATAGACTCACCTTTGCCCTTTCGCCGTGGCATTATGGGTTTCTCTGACGTGATGCTTCCCGTGAATGTTGGAGTAGTGGCTGAAATCCATATACCCCGCAAATATGTCACGTGCTTTAGTTTGTATCAGTCACTATCCGTACTTTACTAACTATGTTAGTTTAAGAAAGATGATTAATTGAGGAATTAGGCATTAATCGCAGTAGTTATCACAAGTCTGTCTATTGCTACCTGAGAAGGAAATCAACATGGTAGTCATGCAGCTTAGCGTCAAGTTGGAGACCAATTTTGTACTATTATATAGCAAACTGATTTGTAGTGTTTTATAAGATTAGTTAAGAGCCTTGTGTAGGATCAGGTGGTTCCAGGTATACAAGTCTTCTTTAAAGCTCTTGCAATATGTCTGCCCTTTCGCATCCTCGTGGCTATCCACTTTGTGCAATGGCCAGTCTGATCTGAGTCAACTCGTGTCGCAAGATCTTTCAGCCCACATTATAGAAGCGGGTCAGAGCAAACTCACGCCAATGTCTATCCAATATTGCGACAGACAGCTTGAGGCGTTTTCGGTTTATAAACCTTCAACTGCAGCCAAATGCGACATTGATTGACACTTCTCTATGCGGATTCTGCTGCGATCTAGTGAGATATCTCTCAATGGGATCCCCCGAAAATCACAGACAAGAGCTGTTCTATACGGAGTGCACATCGCAATACCAAAGATCGTCTTGCCATAGCAGAAACTGACTGCTCCATTTGCCATTCAATTTCAGATGAAGTAGACTAGCTGAGCTGCACATCATGCCGATGCCAATGGCACTTAACTTACCCTGCACTTCTACACATAGAAGGTCTTATCAAAAATGTCTATCTCAAATTCTACAGTATAAAGGAATCGATGTACCCGCCACACAATAGAGTTATTATTAAAGATACTATTCTAAATACATAGTGTCTAGTATCTGCGCTTTAATTCATATCCAGTAACGACCGAGACACTGACTACTGTTTCTGAATGGTTGAATATCTGCATAAGCAGCCATAAGACGTATATAAGTATGAAGAAGATAATCCCACCCCTCCCTGTATAAGCTTCTGCTGGATATCTCAGATACCTCTAATCACAACATACATATGAGTATTCAGGTCTGGCAGTTTAAGTTTTCAGCTACTGCCTTAACAAGGACAAGAACAGATTTTCTAGATTCCTTTCTACTACACGTTTCAAGAAAACTCCTCTGACCTGACACGGTATTCAATTTCAGAAAGGCTGTAGTCGCTTGAAGCTATAACTCTGAGTAAAGCATCCAAGTATGAATAATTGCAGCATTATTCATACTGCAAGCTCTACACCTCACAGACCTTTTAAAATGTATTGTTTTCAGGTGAGACTTATAGCTGAGAGTTTAAATCAGCCGAAAGAACTTAGAAACTTTCAAAAGTCCCTGGCTAACTTTGCGGCCCCCTGGTCCTGATAAGCCCAGTAGCCTATTGCCAGCATCCATTCTTGAATTTGACTTTTGTTGTTAGACAAAAGGGTTCGAGTGTTGCAGACACATTGACTGTTTTGTGATTTCTTCCGCTGTCGGTAAAGACACGATGCTGATGGCGGCGGCAATTCCGTAGTGGATTTACCTACATAGCCTGAATGGAGCTGCACTAATAACTACCGAGGACACGGTTCAGGTCTCGAGTTCCAGACTCTTACCCTTATAGGCTTGGCCCCATCGAACTTTGCTAACTAGTCCTCATTAGTTAAGTTGCCTGTTATCGGCATTTAGTCTTCTCGTTCCTTCTTCCATTAAAGTTAGATTTACAAAACTTAATATCTCGTATCTTATACAGACGCGAAAATTACTATACAAATGGCCTAGACTAATTCTGGAAGCAATATGCGACTAGCCGATCCAATTAGCTATCAGTCCAGAGTCTTGTATTCTTGCTAAATGCCAGAACAGCTAGTACTGCTCTCTCCTGTTATTCTTACTACATCTGTGCCGAGCCTTCTGTAAGCTATATTAGAGTTCTTGTAATAGTAGTTTTATTTATTAATAAAGATAAATTAAGACTAGCTTTATTACTATTGAAAATTTAAAAAGACTGATCATTACTTAAAGTCTTGAATTTCTTCCTTACTACTACTAAAAGCCAAGTCTTTTAACTCTCAACTTTGACAAATACTATCTGTCTTTACTATTACATAAACACAACTTGTTTATATCTTTACACTCCTTTACCTATAACATATCTATCTCAGAACCATGACGTCTTTTAAACTCCGTCAATTTATATCAGCCCTCTTTCTTCTTTTTGCCTTTGGATTGGCCGCGCCTGTTGACGCACACGGCTCACTTCAGTCTCGTCAAACCGTCTGCCGCACTGGATTCGGCTGCTTAGGCTTCGGTATTTCTGGCTGGAACTCATTTTTGCTCGACATCCCCGCTGCCTCTGATCCTCACACTCATCACGCTACCTCGACGGGACAAGTGACGGAAGCAGGCATCTGGAACAGGTCAGATGGCGGGGCTCTCTTCTGGATTGGTGTTGTTGAGGGCTACAGACCACCACCTGGCCAACGTGTTGAGGTACGAGCGTGGGTTGGGTCAACCCAATTGAATCTTAACAACAACGAGGTGCATGAACTGCTATCAGCAATCGGAACTATTCCAGCGGACGTCATTAATAGGGCTAGATCCTCAATGTCTAGACCTGCGGTCAAGATTGAATGGAGGATTGTTTAATCCTGCTGCGAGTTGTACTGCCCCAGTTCTATTCCTCTCAAATCATCAATAGCTGGGTGGTATGCCCTATGACGGTTGGATGCGGAAAATGGGCGGTTGCTTTAATACGTGGATATGTAAGGGGCTTGTCAGAGTTTCGTATCCATTGCAACAGGTGTTTCACCGGTCGGCAGGGGTTGTTTCTTGTCCAATCACAAGGCTACAGAAAGAGTGAGGTTTTTGCTTTCGTTAGACGATTTTTCCTTGCACTTTAGCTACTTAATTAAAAGCTGTTGGACCTATCTCGCGCCATAACCGTTAACCGTTTTCAATAAAACTGTATATTATTTTGTTTTATAGAGCGAAGCTCTTACTTGTATTTTTAACTAATAAAGTTTCAGGTCTTGCTTCATTACGGAGTCCGTTCTTACGCTTGTGGCCCTTGGCCCATGCTCTGGAATTGCTGAACGAGCCTTCTCTTTGCAGATGGTCCTGCAGTTCTGGGCCTTGTTCATTCCAAAAACTTGTATGAAGGATATGCGACATTGTAGATGAGCTCCAGGTGATTCATCCGTCGTTTGTCCCAGTTCTTGCCGGCATTGGTAAGTACCTAAGGTAGTCCTCAAGGAGTAAGAAGATACCAAAACTTCATGTCCCCGAGTTTTTACTCTTCCCCTAGGTGGTGTATTGAGAGCTGACAGAGGGCCTCAAACCATTACTTGGATGTGAACTTTGGTGGTCACGCCGCCCAGATCGGAGGCCGGCAAACCTAGAGACCGACCCCACTTCCTGATGAGATATAAATATTTAAGTATTGATCTATAATATCATTTAAACCAATTGCTAAAAAGTTCTAATACTCTTTAGCTCAATTTATCTAAGACATCGACTTTTAGTTCCTTATGGCCATGCGATTCGAGAGGACGTCTTCCGACATAGGAGACTACACCCGTATCAAACACGAACTCATTCCGATGCGCGACGGTGTCAAGCTTTGTGCTGATGTTTTCCTTCCATTCTCGGCGTCCAAAGACGGCCAAAAGGTCCCAGTGATTTGCAGTCTGGGGCCCTACGGCAAGGAGGTCCATGCCTCGTCGTTTGGATTACCTCAGACCCCTATCTATGCTGAGATGTACAAGCACATCAAGCCGCTTGGACCAGATGCTTGCTTTGAGCTATGTGAACCGCTCCTGTGGGTATGTCACCTTGCTAAAATCAGATAGAGGCAAATGCTCATCTCAACAATGTGTAGTGTCAAGAGTATGGCTATGCTATTCTCCGTGTCGACGAGCGTGGTATTGGTAATAGCGAAGGGCGACTCGATCCTTTTGGTCTGGGACGATCATTCGAGATCCAGGCCGACGCCGAAGGCCAAGGTAGGCTATTATCTATTCTCAGTTTACAGATATCGTAAGAAGCTCACCCACCCGCTAGATCTCTACGATGTTGTTGAATGGGCCGCCGCTCAAAGTTGGTCCAGTGGTAAGGTAGCATTTTCTGGCATCAGCTACTATGGCATGGTAGGCTACTGGGCTGCTATGCAGAAACCACCACATTTGACGTGCATCATGTCGTATGAATCAGCCTGTAGTCTCTATCAAGCTGTTCGTCGTGGGGGTATCTACAGCCACAATTTTCAATCTCATTGGTACAACATCGTTATACCCCAACAACGAGGAGCGCGAGATGGGTCACGAACCGAGGAGGAGCTTGAGGCCGACCGGGTGGACTACCCCGGACTCCTGGCAACAAACGAGCATCCTGATGGAAACTGTGTTGGCTTCTTGGAAAAGATTAGATCGCTCTCCGACATAGAAGTGCCGATTTATCTGGCCGGCAACTGGACTGATTCGGAGGTACATCTTCCGGGCAACATTCCCGCCTTCAATAGCGTCGCTTCAAAGCAGAAGTGGCTTGAAATGCATACTGGAAACCATCTAGGTGCATATTATGAGCCAGAGCATATTGCCATGCAGAGGAAGTTCTTGGACTATTTCCTTTTCGACAAGAAGGATAACGGAATGCTGGACGTACCTCGGATCCGGCTTCTTCAGCACCATGGCATCAAGACCCTGTACCGAGAAGACGAGACTTCCTTCCCGCCCTCCGATGCAGAAGATGTATCATTTTATCTCACTCCCGAGAAGCAACTTTCTCTGAATCACCCGGCAGGACAAAAGACAAAGTTGTCCTACCAGGGCTATAAAGAAAACATGACCTTCACGCTTGATTCTCCATTTGCCAATTCTTTCGAAATACTTGGATCTCCTTTTCTTGAGCTTGAAGTCAGCACCAGTGCCAAGGACTTGGATCTCTTCATCTATCTTCGCGCAATCGACGAGAATGGAAAAACGATGGTATTGGGTGGCAACCATGGTGAGCCTATGGATAATTTCGCCAGAGGCTATTTTCGCCTATCACACCGAGATGAGGTTGCCAAAGACTTTGATAAGGGTCGCGTTATTCTTCAGCCTCCCACGCCCAAGTCTGAGGTCGTTCCAGGTGAGGTATACAAGGTTATGGTGCCTATCTACCCGGCAGCATATTTGTTTGACAAAGGTCAAACGCTCTCACTTGAGACAGGTTCGGTTAATACACCAAGCACGATTCCGCCAATGCGTCACGAAGGAGGTGATAGGGTTGCGGAAAGATTTGCTGGGGAAAATATTCTATTCTCTCACGGACGTCTTGTGCTGCCTCGTGTGAGGCGCTGAATAATTTCTCTCATATTAGTAGCTACTGGTAAATGATAGTCAGGGTTGCAGTATGTCAATGAAAGAACACATAGTAAACTACCTGCAAGCTACATCCTGATTTTCTGCGGTCTGCTTGCCTCCATAAAGGGTCAGCGAGACACGCTAAATAGACGCTAAAGCTCATCTGTCAGCCGTAAGCCGCTGTGTCAAAGAACGTACGGCGGGGGATGCACATTCGCCATACAAAATCAGCTCTTTACGTAGGGCGTCTTCTGACACCTCCAGGCCTACCTAAGGCCATTGAGCTTTGGGGCTCACAGCTACACCAACCTTGCAGCGATAAGAAGCCTCGTTGTTTCATTGGCAAGACTCTGTCATTAACGCGATACGTGTTCGCCAATGAGGCCCTGGCTTTCAGCCCGATTATGCAGGTTTGAACGGATTAGATGCGGGGGTGTGTAAGACTGTAGACACAGCCCCAAATGAGTGATGGCATATTTGTGATTGCTGGGCATCAATGGTTCTCTCTCTTACAACAAGGACTACATCTTCGCACCACGGCGCTCAAGTCAAACTTCAGTGGCCTGAAATCATTTGTTACTGTCCTTGAAAGTGAAAGACAGCGCTGGTCATGGAGGTCGTTGGCGTCATAGCGGCGGTTCCAGGCCTTGTCCAGATCATCCAGGCAGTGATAACGGCTGTTCGCGGGTTGTCAAAAAAAGACGTTGCACCAAAGGTAGCCCAGAACCTGATTCAAAGTCTTCAAAATGTTGAACAAATCCTCGAACCTGGAAAGGAACAAGGATTATGGGATAAACCGCAATTCGAACAGCACAAATCAACCATCAAACACTGGACGACAGAGCTAGCCTCCCTCAAGCTTGTTCTTCAGCCGTCAAACATCAAAAAAGACACGCGCAGGTCTCTCAAGAAGCTTTGTCTTGTCTTGACTGAACTCAAAAAAACAGTAAATCAGTGGTCAACTCGTCTGAGCCAGATCCAAACAGAGCTCATATTCATCATGACGAACATTCAACAACAAATGATGAAAGGTACGGTTCCAAGCAAAATATTAACAGATAACTCTAAACATTTCAGATGTATTACGTGAAACTGTCACTGCTCGTTTGCGAGCTGATTTGCATCCCTGTAGCGACAGCTTTATCCCCGACAAAACACCGGGGACCTGCGAATGGATTTGGTCACAATCGACGTTCTCTGATTGGACCAAAAGCTCTCCAGCCATGCCAGATTCCTATCTCAAGCGGGTTGTGTGTATCTATGGCATCAAGGGTTGCGGGAAATCTGTTCTCATCAAGTCTATTGCCCAGAAACTTGGAGAACAAGGCCAGATCGCTCTCCATTTTTCGTTCTGGTCCGGCAATGAAAACCAACGAAAGCTAGAAGACCTCTTGAGAACTCTGGTTTGGCAGACTTTAAGGCGCATCACAGATGCCGACCTTGAAAAAATATCCAAGCTATTAACTCGGAGTGATGGGATCGATAAGAGGAGCCTAGTTGAGGCAGTCCGCATTGCCTTATCTGGTATCAGCAAGAAAGTCTATTGCACCATCGACGGCATTGACGAGTCTACAGAGGACTGGAACAGTGATGCCGACGGCTGTCTTTCAACTGTCCTGGACCTGGTCAAGAATCACGCCAACCTTAACGTGCTCCTAGCTGGCAGGGAACACTCATTACGAACGCTTCTGAAAAGAGCCGTGCCAAGACTGGAGATTACAGAAAGTCTCATACGAGGCGACATAGCCAAGCTAATTGCAGTCGAGATACACGACTCACTCGAAAGCTATTCACCTGTCATCCGAGACGAGGCCCAGAAGAATTTAGAAGTGAAGACTCAAGTTATGTTCCTTTGGGTGACGCTGGTCTTGAAAGAACTGAGGCGTTGCTCTAGTGTCGAAGACATTAGACAAACGCTTCAACAAGTTCCCCACGACCTCGACCGCGAATATCACCGGCTATTGTTGCAACTCGTGACTCGTACCCGAGGATCACTAGCAAAACCTTCGATATCGATGAAGCGAGCGAGATATGTCTTGTCCTCCATCCTAGCCTGTCCTGAGCCTATGACGGGCGAAGATCTATGCTATGCATATGCGACACAGGTCAACGTGAATGGCACAATCGAGAATGACCTCATCACCATTGAAGGTATCATGGATGCATGTGGCGATTTCGTTAGGGTCACAGAAGGTCGCTATCATACCATCCATGCATCGGCATCCGACTTTCTCATGCGACCAAAAGACGAATGGGAATCCGAAGACAAGGATATTTCATATTTCCGGGTCGACCTCGCTGAAGCTCAGGAATCCATGTCTTTGGCTTGCTTCAAGTACATCAAGTCTATAGACCTTGGGTACCCATTAACAGATGGCGGGGCCTCATCTCTGTCGTCAAGATACACCTTCTTCTCCTACGTTGCAAGATACCTTCCATTTCATCTAGCTGAAGCTCTACAGGGCAATGGACAAGTTGGCCCCGAAACATCTAAATTTGTGAGAACACATCACTTCTGCGCTTTGATTGAATACCTCTTGGCAACTAGTCAGAACTCCCTGCCCAACGACTTCCTTGGTTCTATGTACTATTGGAGCGAGATATTTGCTAGGATGTGGATGGAGCTGAATCGAGCTTTCGATCTCGAATTGGACCGTCGAGAAAGAGACTTCGGGAGCCAAGACGAACGGTACCAATCATGGCTCGCTTTAGCGTTTCTAATTCCTGCAGATGCCCAGAGATTGGCTGAACAACAGGCCCAGCCTTTCGCAAGGTCTGCGCGCAATCACCAGAGCGTGGTGGCAGAGACGAGAGGGAAGGCAATCTCTATGTTGCCTCAACATATCACAAACACACATGGCCCTATCATTCAAAGAGTGTCTGGAAGTATTCAGACTCTTTCCCAGATTTTTGCGACCTTCAGAAGTACAGGTGCAGACCTCCTGGCTTCCTCAGCAGAGTCCATGCCGGTTCCAGTGCTTCTCCTCGCGGGCAGGACTGCGAATCGACAAAGGAATCCACTACTCGCAGAGAAGCTAGCTATAATCTCGGTTAATAAGACAAAAGGAAGAGGCGACATCTTTGAATTTTGCAGCTTGCTATTACTTGCAGCAGTGAGATTCCACGCAAATCACGATACCAGTGAAATGAACGTGGAAATGGTGCGCAAGTCCGTTCGAATTGCAAACTGCCTCCCTCCTCAACCACATGTGCAATTACTGAAGATGGAGGCCCTGGAAATCTTGGTCTCGATGCTCTTAAGTTTGGGTAGGAGAGATGAGGCAGACGAATTTCTCCGTTCATTTGAGGATCTTGTTGGAAGGGATCGCAAGAAGTTAGATAGCCGTGTATGGGAGTATGGCATCCGTCATACTGGACTCGGAGCCGCTCACAGAATAGGGGGTCTCCAATACATGGCTAGAAACCTCTTCTTTAGCGGTAACTATACAGTTTCCGCAGACTTCGCTGCTCAAGGTATTGAGATTCTTGCAGACTCGGGATCTAAACCGAAACCTAGAGATCTGGGTTTGCTAGCCATTCATCGAGACTCTCTGTATAAGGCCGGCAAGCTAGATGAATGCATCTCCAGCTGTCAAGAACTACTGGGCCTCTTGACGAAGCTCGCAGCTGAACCTATTGTTACGGATGCTCGATGGCAAACCCAAATGTTTGTAGCGAGGTGTCTCGCCCAGCAAGGAAATATGGCAGAGGCCGACACGTGGTTTCGTAAGGCGGCAGACGAAATGGCGCTTCTCGGCCCGGATCGACGGCACCAAAAAGGCCAAAACTGGTTCTTATTTATGGTGGAAGATGCGGCGCTTTTGGGGCAGTACACGGTTTCTCAGTCCCTGGCCCATGAGCTATTAGAGATGAAAAGGGTCCCGCCCCCTAACGACGAGGCGGACTTGGGTTTTGGGCCGCTTGAGTCGCTTGTTTCTAAGCTCAAGGCCATCGATTGCATAGATCCCGCATATCGGGAATTCCTCCGCTGTCACTCATTATTAATGACAGTGCAGAACGTTCAGAACACGGAAGGGAAGCTGAACTGGTTGGGACGACGACTATGGTCAATGCATGACTACCCGGAATCTTTCAGCAAGAGAATACCTCTACTGAAGCTCAAGTACATCGACACATGCCTCCATCTTGATGATGGATTACTGAACGCCATTGAGGGATATATAATGCTGGGGAATTTCTTCTTCGAGCGAGGAAATACCGAAGCAGCAGATATTGTTTCGTCTGATGCGGCGTCGCGTATCTTCTCAGACATATCCTCAGATGACCCTTCATGGAGTTTCAGATTAGCAAGTCAGGTATACCTCTTCGCTGGAAAGTTTTCCAAGTGTATTCCGTTGCTTTGTAAGGGCTATGAAAAGTCGTTGCATGTTAATGGTGATACAGTCTTCACTTTCGAGATGGAGATGGTTTACGCCTTTACGTACATATACGCACTGGAAGAATTTGAGGAAGATCTCGAGAAGGTCGACTTGCGATTATCCTTTCTGGAAAAGTCTTGCGAGCATTTATCGAAAGCCTCTAGGAGAATGGATTACATAGACCGACACAAGGGTTCACGGTCACAGGAGGAGCAGAGTAATGGTGAATATGATGCTGAACAGAGTAGGAGGGAGAGGATGACAGATCTGAAAGCTCGGCTGGAAGATCTTAATGGAGGCTCTATGTTAACCGAGGCGATGGCTAGGCTGGAGTCCGTGGCGCCGGGAGCGGAGGTGTCAAGGGAGGGTAATTCCTAGTAAAGCAAGAGATGGTTAACTTGAAGATGAACAGGAGAAATGTATTAGCTTGGTTGAGAAGTAGCTGCAAATGTACAGCTTTCTCAGTTGCTTCCACGCCGAAGGACAGATGATTCTAACGGCGGTAATTCCGTAGTGGATATGATAGTAAGCCCTGATTGGCACTGTAACACCCGCTATCGTAGAGTCGGGTTAGCGTTCGGGTTCTAGACTCATTTCTGCAAGGTACAGCCCAAACGGCCCGCTATAAAGATCAATAGTTGTCAATAGTGGCAGCTCGCTAAGCTGAATATTGATCATGGGCCCTGAAAACAGTAAATGTCGGCCGTGATAATGCCAATAGCTTCTGCAAGCTGAGCCTTGGCAAGTCGAGGGCCCATACATAATAAACCAGCATCGCACATTTCCTTTGAAGAGGTAAGCTCTCATTCACTCGTTTCTTGACCAATTTTGTGGTCGCTTTTACAGAGCTCGTTTCAACATGCAGTCTAAGCTTGCTCTCGTGGGCTTGGCCCTGGCTAACTTGGCCGCTGCTGGACCTTGTAAGCCCAGTGGTCCAACATCTGCATCCAGTCTTGCACTTACGACCGAGATTTCCGAAACATCCGAAGTCCCCAGCTTGACCATTCCCCAATCGACAACTACAACGCAAGAAGTCGACATCATCATCACCAACGCCATCGACGGAGGAAGTTTCGCCGCTCGCAATGCCAACAATCCGCCCAGTGGCCTCACAAATTTTGGCGCAACAGGAAATGCAGAGTTTCACGAAGGAGGTTGCTACAAGGCTGACGGCAGTCGCGATGACGGTTGCGCTGCATTGACTGCTTCTGGGAACCCAGCTGGAAAGCGAGATACGGGGTCATTTGCTAGTATTTGGCAGACTCTCAATTCGCTGAGCACTGGGTTTCAGAATACATATACTGTTCAATTCTACTACGCCGTTGTTTCTGGTGGTACTCAGGATTGCACTGTCGCCGCGGCTCTGGGCAATAGGCAGTTCTACTCGCAGTCTCTTTCACCTGTTGGAACAAGCGTATCTTGGACACATGTTCTTGAGCAGGTTGACGCAGAGTCTGCTTCTGCTACGTTTGCCATTTCCATGACATGCTCTGGAAATGGTATCTCTGTTATCTTGGTCGACTCAATCTTCATCTCCAACCAAGTCACCCCCGCCAACATTGGCAACTTTGTCCTCGACTTTGGCGCGCCCACTACAAACCCAGTTTCGACATCTGAAACATTTACCGAGCGAACCATCGATCCCGAAACAACCTCTGCCAGTTTCTCCTCCGAGCTATTTACCGAGAGAACCATGCCCGAGACCACCACAACCGCTCCTCCCAACACCGACACTACACGTACAGCTCAACCCACCGAAACAGCCTGCAAGCCAACATGCGGCCTGCGCAACGGCTTCGACAACAACCCCGCATGGAACTGTTGAGTGTACGGTCTGTACAACGGCTTGACATACCAGCTCTCCAGTCAAGACGGCGACGATGAAACGCGACCTTGGTACGATGGTCCCGAAGACTGTGCCGAGATCTGCAAGACACTGCCTGGGTGCAAATCAGCGGGTTACATGTTCGCTCCTAGGAAGTGCTTCTTCTCAAACAATGTTGTTACTCCTTCCGAGGTTCGCAATATGATGGATGATGGTATTGATGTTGATTGGTATAGCATGGATTGCTTCACATGCTCTTCTTGTGAGAGTGGAGCTGCAGAGACAACTGCTCCAGAGACTTCTTCTATGCCTGTTAACACTGATACGACTGTCGCCCCCGAGTCCACAACCTTTACTACCCAAACCTCTGACAGCCTAACGACTACAACATCCCCAGCTGATACCTGCCTCTACAACCGCGGTCAAGAATGCGAGTTCGACCGCTTCACAGACCACAGCGACACTGTCTGCATGTATGGCGCCCTATTCACCGGCACAACATGGAAAGAACCTCGTGCAGACTATCCCTACCAAGATACTGTCTACCAATGCGCAGCTATCTGCCAAACCCTGAAGAACTGCGCATCATCAGCATATTTCCAGACCGAAAATCGCTGTCTCTTCACCTCCAAGAAAATTCAGCAATCCGACATGGAAATCCACGAAGATGCGCCACAAGACCACGCCGTCTGGAGTCATAACTCCTGCTGGACATGCCCAACCTGCTCAGATACCGCTACTCTTCCCGCAGCGAGATACTGCTCGTACTCACAAGGTGATAGCTGCCGTGCTGTGTCTGGCAAACCAGGTGCGCTTTGTGACTACCAAGGCTTCTGGGAGGCGTATAATCAATGGGATCTTGACACGTATCCTGATCAGAGCTCGCCTGAGAAGTGTGCTGCTATTTGTATGGCGCTGGATTACTGTGTTGGGTCGGGGTATAAGGACGATAGGTGTATGTTTTCGTTTAGGGAGCTCAAGGTAGCGGACTTTAGAGATTGGCCTGATCACTCGAGGGATGGAACGTGGAGTGATAATTCTTGCTTTGAGTGCCCTGGCTGTACGGCTTAGTGGTTGCAAGAGTAGCAAGTATTCTTCACGGTATCATAATTATTTAAGTTGTTCTCCGAGCATCTCAGTTGACTCTATGTTGAAAGTTTAGATAACCTCATACCGAGTGAATACTATAATGGTATAAGGCTACGTGTTGCATGATGTTCCTTCATCCTGTTCGGAGAAAAAGGTCATTCATCATTATTGTACTCTCTCGAGCTCTTCGTCGGTGTCTCGCCACGTCTCAACTGGGCGAAACTGCTAGCAAAAGCACGACAGAATCCACGCCATGCAATCTGCGACACCAGTGTCCTCTCCAAATCTAGAAGGAAACGAACGCAGGGGTCAGAGCCATCTAGTAGTCCAACGCCAGTCAAGTGAACGACACTGTCCTTGCCATTCTCAATCCATCGTTCAATAGCCTCTCTGTCTTGCAATCGATCGAGACGCGTAATTAGCGGACGGGCTGAAGTTGGTGCCAATGATGTACGTGTCTCACTGTAGCAGTATATGTAGCCCATCGCCACCGTGAGGCTGAGCGCATCATAGCACGCAAGGCGACGAGAGCTCCGGGTTATTTTAAAGATACAGGCAGCATGCCATAAGCCCTTTCGCGCCTTGATATCGTTATTTTTGAAAAAGTCATTGAGATGCGTTTTGGACTTCTTCATCTCCTCTTTGTTCGTCTCCCAGCCCGTAGCTGAATGTAAAGTCTCGAGCGGAATCAAATTGAGAATCGCAATCACATGGAAAACAGTGTCTGTAAGATCCCCGAGGTTGGGCATGTTCTTCAGAGTAAATCCATCGATGGTTGTGTTTAGAAGAGCATTTTCGCTCCTACTGAGATCTGGTCTGGGAAGTGAATGGTTCGGCGGCTGTTGAATATCACGACTTGCTGAAGAGTTCAAGTACGATTCAAATGAAGAGTGTAGGAGTTGCGAGGTTCGTAGTTGGCGGTAGTAGTTCCTGTCTTCGACGTATAGCTCGAGAAGAATGACCTTGGCCGCAAAGGTATCTGGCTTACGTTGGTGTCCTGCTTACATGATTAGCCCAGTAATCGCACCACTCGCGGTGATATTCACGATACCTGTACAGTCTTCGTGTCGCGACTTCCACTCTGAAGCATTTTGACACCGCCATAGCTTTTCAGTACATGGCAACTGTCTTGTCGCCTGCCGGAGGTTGAATACCAGCGGGGTACCTAGGAAGATATGGCTCAAACACTCCAACACACGAGCACAAGTGACCAGACGTAGTACACTCTCCTTGGCAATCCAGTTTTGCCATTCTACTTCGTCGTTAAGCCTATCCCGACTCGAGTGTCTGCGTTTGTCGGCTTTGCTAATGAGGTCACAGCACATTGTCGCCAGGCTGCTTCGCTTATGCTGTAGAACAATCTTATCTCTGTGCGAGCCTGAAAATAGCCATAGAACATGTAATAGAAAGACACACTGCACAGTTATCACTTCGGCATTCAATATGTTGTCATATGCCTGGGTTTGGGGGTTAGCTAGCACGTCACGAACAGCGTGGTCATCTGTGACTCTACTTACAGGGAGCTCAACAGCTCGGGCTAGGAGATTAGATAACGCGGAATTATACTCATCTGCACCTTGGATCTCCGAGTAATGACTTCCGACTGCTGCGACAGCTAATAACAATATCCATGGGAGATCTGGGTCCTCCATGCGAGATGGGTGTAAGAATGGGAACTGACAGTCAAAGTACTCAAAGTACAGTTCTACAAATGCGTGTAGGATATCCTTGGGAATGGCTACTGGTGTTGGATCTCGCCGCTGTGTGTTATAGAAGTTATTCAACCCCTCTACAGCATCTTGAGGTATCTCATGGATATGCCCAAAGAGTTCAGCCTCAGCCATTTGCAGACCAATAGCCTCTGGCTCCGGGAACTGGTGGCATGGCTGTGTGTACAAAGAACATATGTTTTCCGGACTTAAATAAGCCTGCCCTGCTTGAATCGAGGTCGCATGCACTGCATCTTCATGAGGCTGTGACATATTGGGTTGATCAAGTGGCATCTCCAATTCATCCATGAACCATGGAAAGGACAATTGGGCCATTGACGAATTCCAAGGCATCCATGAGTTGCCTGTGATGGTCCCAAGGCTGCCAAAATCTCCGTTGAGAACAATGGTATCGGGCAATGTTGGTACATTAGGCCAGCCGGAAGTGTCTGGAACCGTTGTGTATATGGTGCTTGATGCTATTGTCGGCATCCCACTCGTATCAGAGGGGATAGAAGGGGGATTATTCCATTCTTCTGAAGTACCATGAAGGTCACCAGGTATAAAAGCTTCGTCCTGGAAGTCTGCGCCTTGAGCTGCAAGGGGCGATAAAGTAGCGATGTCTTGGCCTTGAGATGGCTCTCCCACGATTATAGCCTCACCATCATCACGTCGTGCACTTAACGCTCTCTCAGGATAAATGCACTCTGAGTTGCGAGTCTCGCATCGCGAACAAGGATGACCTCCATCACAGCTCTGCTTCGACCTCGAACAAGAGTAACAAGCTTGGCCGCGACGACGACGACGTGTTCTAGTCGATCCAGGCTGATTACCATGTAAGGCTCGATGACGAGCAAGAGTGTCACTGCGAGGTGTCAGAGAAAAATAGAGTCGTGCACAGCATGTTTACCGGACCTGCGCGAGAAGGACTTGGAGCAGATGTTGCATTGAAAGGGTTTGAGGCCCGTGTGTCGTAGCACGTGTCGATCACGGTGCTCACGGCGCTGAAACGTCTCTCCGCAGTGATCACAGGATAATTGATTCTGCTCCATAGCGAAGTAGCCCGTTACGATCCGGGTATAGTTTGTTTTGGAGGAGAGGATGGGTTATGGTGAGAACCGACGGGACGGGATATCTCAATCAAGGTGGGGGACTAACCGTGTTTGGATGGTGGATTTTCTTACCCCGCCGGCCCCGCTTACTGCAGGGTATTTGTCGTGAAGCCGTAGGGCGATGCTACTTAATGAATGGGTAGAAGTTAGAAAAATGGCATTATTGTGACTAAGTACTACTAGTTAGTCAGTTACTTATTGGAAGAGTAAGACCTAACTTACACCTTATAATAAGGACAAGGTAGTGAAGCTTCTCAAGCCACAGGCCCAAACATTTCATCACAAAACCCTGGGCAAGCTTCTTATCCATAGAAACTATGACTACCCTTGAGTGGTTTGGTTGGTCTGCACTCTCTTTTCTCTAGAACTACCTGTCACTGACTCAACAGGCGCCACGACTTTCCGACTGCGTGTCCGAGGTGTCACCATCTTCCTCGATACCTGGTTGGACAGACCCTCGATCTTGAAGACTTACCTCTCGGTTGATGATGTGCAAGAAGCTGACTACATCTTCATTTCGCATGCTCATTTCGACCAGTCAGTACCAGTCATCAGAGCACAATATTTCATGTTGACGAATGCGCAGTCTTCCCGGTGCAGATCGAATCGCCATCAAAACTGGCGCCATCATCATAGCGAACAATGAAGCGATCAACCTGCTACGAGAAGCTGGCGTTCCAGAACGACAACTTCTTCCTGTTCAAGGCGGCGAGCGGATTCCGTTATTCACTCGCGAGACCTGGAATAAAGTCAATGCTGACCCATTATTGCTCTGCCCCGCTCCTCCTGGTGCACCTCCACGTCCACTGGATAACCTAGCAGCCTTCTCGGTCGATGTCTGGCCTTCACTGCACTGCATGATGCCTTCAGATCACCCAGAAGTGGTAGACACAGCAACTGTATACAAAGGCTCAGCGAGCCCCTATAGTTGCACGCTTGATATCACCATCGGCATGAAATATGGTCTTCTCAAGATCGGAGAACTCATGCCGCCCGAGAATCTTACACCTGGTCATCGCTCCTTTATCGAATATGTCTCTGATCGAAAGCGCAACGTATTTTCACACAGTGATGGCGGGCAATTGATGTTCAACCTTGTCATCGGTGAGAAAGCATTACTTTGGAGCGCCCATCTTGGAGGGTACGAGGGTATTCTGCGCGATTTACAGCCAAAGCCTAATATTGCGATTATGGCAATTGCTGGAAGGGCTAATCTTAACGGTAGACCTTTTGATGGTTCTGCAGCCGAATTTGCGGCGTTAGAGGTTGGGTGGCTGGGGAATCCGTCTCAAGTAATCTGGTGTTTACATGATGAAGCGTATGTAAACCTACCCGAGAAAATGTGGAGCGAAGGATTGACTGATATATCGCAGATGTATTCCGCCTTGGAGGATCAAGACTGAAGCAGCGACGAGGGCGGTTGAGGCCAATGGCAAGACAAAGGTTTTGACGATGGACTTTGTTAAGCCCGTCAAATTGGACATATAGCTTACGATTAGTAATTGGCGTCCTAGAGAATTCAATGCTACATTAAATCTTCAGAATTAACTCACTGCACTAAGGCGGCTTGCACTGATGACTGTACTCGCATATCGCGTCACTTCTTCACCTATCATAAATTGTGGCATCCTGCCATATCTTCCCCATCCACAATATAGCATGACATAAACTCTGTCTATCCCCCAAATGCCCACTTGTTCTTTTACCGGCCATCTACATCTCGCGAGAAGAAGCGAGCCACGTGCCATGAATCCACCGAGGTGTCTGGTCTGGAACTCTCAAACGCACTACTGAACAGCGGCACCATGATCTAAGACAAAGGGAAGCTTCCATCGATCATGAGGTCGGGTCCGAAGCTTTCTCCAGCACTAAAAATAACCCCTCAAGCTGAGTCCGGCAGCGTAATGCCGAGAAAGGCGCTTGGGACAAACCTTGCAGCTGTTTTGTTCTAGACATACTGTACGTAGACAGATTCTAAGCGGTTAAACATTTCTAACTGACAACTCCTGCTGTCTACCGTTGCACTTAAGCGAGACGTATGTGATGTGATAGGCTGACATGAAGCGAATCATTGAGTTCAAGACTACTGGCATTCTGCCAAGTCTAAACGAGAAAGTGCGTGTTCTCGTTGCTTCGACCCTGAAGGATCCTTGTAATGCCGCGCGATCTGCCCTATCTATTGCTGGACTTGTATCACCTGCAGCTTGAATTACATATACCAGACCCTTGCCATTGTCAGCATATCGTGTTTGCCTTTCATCAAAAACTCTACATATTTATCGATACTGTAACAAGTGTACGTGTTTATCATTCTGGTGGATAGAGAGCAAGCCACCATTCGCACGCTATGCAATTTTGGGAATTCCATCATAAAAAGCCTCTTCCAGACCCCAAAACATGAGTTATTTTCACGGATCTTCGGCCTACTAAGAGACCGTCCTTATCCAGCTGTGGCGGCCGATAGTTACATGCTTTAGTGCAAGCCACGCCGTTCGAATCCGGCATGACAGGTTGACGGTTGGAGATAACGGTTGGACCCCGTAGCCCAAGATGTCTAAGCTAATGAGTAAAGTCTCGAACGATGGGCGCCACCATTTACAAAGGGATGCCGATATCCATGACTCTACAGATAGTAAATATTAATGCTATATTTTATACTGCAGTTACCATCAGTTTGCCGATCTGCTTATTGTCATTGACTAGTTACTATAATTAAAATTATCTGAATTATCGTATAATTACAATATCTAGAGATTTTAATAAAATGTTATAAAAGTTTACAGTATGCTAGATTGGATTACTTGTCTTCTGCACTATTAGCCGAGTTTGTAAATATGGAGTTAAAGGAATGTAATATACACCTTAAGGCCCAATATGGCTAAAGCTTGGAGAAGAACAAATTCTCTCATAATGCGAGAATACGAGACAGACAATGAAAGAAATAGAGCCTTTAAGAAGAGTTGCTCAATTTTATTTTCTCAATTGCATACCATTTACCTCTTTTTATCATTCAATGTTGGCTTACACACCATGAAGGTGCAAGCCGGACTTTTCGCCCTTTGGGCCAGTACGGCAATGGCAGCATCCTGCCAATCAGGTTCTTATACTAGCAGTAATAATGTGGTACTTTCAGTTCAGTGCGATTATGTCATATCGGGCAATGGCTACTACACTGCAGATTCTACCGCGAGCTCCACAGAGCAAGCTTGCTGGGATGCATGCGCAAGCTCTGCGAGATGCGCTGCAGCAAGCTGGGATGACAGCATGAATAGTTGTTCGTTGTTCGACTCAATTGACTCTACAGCTAGTAGCCCCGGCAGCGCATCCGATATAGCTATTGTTCAATCGCAATCGTCCTCGAGCACTTCGACATCTTCAACAACCTCTTCTGCGTCGACTACATCATCAGCGGCACCAGAATGTCAAGCAGGCTCCTATACAAGCCCCAACAACGTGGAGTTTCAAGTCTCATGCGGAGCAAAGATAGTCGGCAGCTGGTCCACAAGCTCAACTAGCCCCACGAGCCTGCAGCAATGCATAGATTCTTGCGCAACTACTACACAACTTGTATGCTTTGCAGTAGCTTGGGATGGGTCCTCTTGTTATTTCTACAGCAAAGGTATGGTAGGGGGGACGAGCCCACAAGTCGGGACTGATGCAGCTATCATGGGATCGACTTCGACTTCGACTTCGTCCATGTCTTCAACGTCTTCGACAACTTCTTCTGCATCGGCTACAACATCAGCGGCGCCGCAATGTCAAGTGGGCACCTATACAAGTTCTACCAACGATGTGCAGTTTAATACTGCATGTGAAAGATATTATGTTGGCACTGAAATATCCAGTGGCTTCGCTGCTGACTTGCAAGGATGCATGGATATGTGCGCAAGCGATTCAAACTGCGTTGCAGTATCCTTGTCATACAGCGACAATGAATGCCACCTCTTCAGTTACACTGACTATTCAACGCCCGGTGCCTCCTGGGATCTGGCGGTTGTTTCTTCGCGGCCATCTTCAACATCTTCAGTCGGCTCAACATCTTCAGCTGATTCAACCTCCGAGGCACCCTCAACAACATCTTCATCACCTCCTGCCTGCCAAAG
Organism: Fusarium musae; assembly: GCF_019915245.1. Lineage (NCBI taxonomy): Eukaryota > Fungi > Ascomycota > Sordariomycetes > Hypocreales > Nectriaceae > Fusarium > Fusarium musae. Next base: position 3,958,880 of record NC_058392.1, on the reverse strand, counting down.
TGGTACTTACAGTGGTACAATAAATCAGTTCATGATCACATGTGATGCCTCGCCAAATGCATACAGCACAATGAATAGTCTTGGATCCGGATATACCCTGCAGACATGCTTGCAAGCATGCGATGCCGATAGCCAATGTGATGCTGCAACTTTCTCGGAGCAATTTACATACTGCACTCTATTCAATGATGCCTTATCAACCACATACTCAAGCACAGGCACTGTTTACATTTACAAAGTACCCGGAACATCGTCATCAGCTTCAACGTCTTCAGACGTCGCAACCTCAACATCAACATCCTTCACGTCTTCTACGTCTTCATCTGCCTCCTCTACAACATCATCAGCACCACTCACCTGCGCGCAACTCGGCGGCACCTATACCGGTGCTTCTAATACGATATTCGAAGTCACATGTGGAGCGATATTGGGAGGCTCTGCTTCTCCACCGACTCGTGTTGATAGCTTTGAGCAGTGTATGGACCTGTGCCAAGCTGATTCTACTTGCGTTGGAGTGTCATTCTTTACCTCTATGGGTCGTTGCTACTTGGTTGCTGTGTATGTTGGTTCGAGCGCGGCTCCTCCCTATGATGTGGCTATCATCCCAGCCCGATTGCCTTCAACGTCTTCAACGTCTTCAACGTCGTCAGCCGATTCAACCTCAACGTCAGCGGCAGTGACGACCACAGAGTCTTCAACTGAATCCTCTACATCCATACCATCTACATCTACATCTACATCTGCTTCGTCCTCGTCTTCGTCTTCGTCTTCGTCTACGTCTTTATCTACCTCTTCGTCTATGTCTTCGTTTGCTTCATCATCTACATCTGCATCCTCTACATCTTCAACATCTACATCTACATCTACCTCTGCATCATCTACATCGTCTTTGTCTACGTCTACGTCCTCTACAGACATATCGTCTACGTTCATGTCATCGTCAGCTACGTCATCTGCATCTACGTCTTCCACAGCTACACTTCCTACAGCTACCTCACTTACAACTACAACATCCACCCCATCTTCAACTCTATTCATCTCTACAACTTTACCGGCATCCTCAGAGTCCATCTCCACAGAATCGACGTCACAGTCCACGGCGGAGTCCACATCTCAGTCTGAATCTCAGTCTACGTTTCTGTCCACGTCTCTCTCTACATCAAACACTGTATCAGAGTCTACTCTGCCGCCTGCAACATCAACCTCTGCGGGATCTTCTCTCCTTTCTTCTGTTCTCACTCCCACTGCAACCTCGAGTACTGAGACCTCCGCCATCATGACATCTACCAGCACCGAGAACCCAAGCTCCGAGACGTCTACCAGTGAGACAACCGTCTCTTCTACCTCTGCAGCACCGGTAGCAAGTTCAAGCAGCTCCAGTCAAACTACAACCGAGACGGAGTCTACAATACTATCCACCCAACAACAGACCTCGACCGTCACAAGCGTTCCGTCATTGGAATCTTCAACTTCGCCAACCTTGACTACATCGACGACTTCATCAACTCCTTCTGCAAGCCCAATAAATATCCAAGTTCTTGACGGTTATGAGTTTATCGCCTGTCTGCAGTCCGACGAGGGATTTCCAACCTTTACAGAGGTAGCAACCCAGGCCGATATGACAACAGAGATCTGTGTTAGGTTGGCTGCTGGAAGCATTTATATTGGTGTTTATGAACAGTGAGTGTTTTGACAGTTAAGGGTACTCAAGCTAACCCTTCCTAGGACTTGTTATAAGGCTGATTCCCTTGCCGGATCGGAAGTTGTTGAGGGCGCTCGCTGTAGACTTCCATGTCCTGGTAATCCCGGTCTGTTCTGTGGAGGCACGACTGGCGGTGCAGGCAGACGTCGTGCCATTCCGTCTAATCGCCTCTTGACAGTCTACCGCCAATCAGTCTCTTCTTCTTCTTCCTCTTCCTCCTCTTCCTCCTCTTCCTCCTTTTCCTCCTCTTCCTCATCTCCCTCCTCTTCCTCCTCCTCCTCTTCCTCCTCCTCTTCAAGGGCTTCGCAGGCTTCAGGAACAAGGGCGTTGTCATCAACATCCGTGTCAATTGCTCAGACAAGCGCCAAGCAATCAGTCTCCTCTTACTCAGTAGCCTCTCAAAAAACGACTATGTCCACGACTCCTTCGGAGTCGAGATCAATCTCTGGCACTCCATCTCCAATCACACCCGTCCCTATCCGAACGATTCACGTCACCAAGGGTATTACCTACATAGAGATTGTCATTGCAACAACAGTAACCACTGTCACATATGTCACTATCAACCCAAGTCAGCCAGCAGTTCTTATCACTACTTGTATACCGGTAACTCTGGAATACACTCCCTGCAGCTGTGATCATCAAGAATATCCACCAGTAGATATGACCACCATTATCTCGCCTTGCGACGCCTGTGGTTATCAGGGGCAGGATGTTGTTACCATGGTGGTTCCAGTTGCTGCTTGTGAGAGCGGCGCTGTGAACTACAAATCTTCCGGCTGGATCGACGGTGAGGCTGGAAACAACGGATACCCTGATCGGATCCAAGGTCATCAGATTTACACTGGTAGTGAAGGAGATGTCAGCTCCCCACCTCAACCGACCCAGGGCCAGCAGAACGGCGAGGGACTGGGTTACGAGAATGGGCCCTCAGGTATTGAAGCCGCGACTCAGGCATCAGGAGGCAGGGCGCAGAACAAACAGCCAGCCAACCTCCAACCAGCACAAGGCCAAAAGAGCGGCAAGGGACCGGATTATCAGAACGGACCCTTAGGTACTAAGGCCGCCGCCCAGGGACCAGCAGATGAGGCACAAAACAAGAAGACAGCAAGCCTCATGCCGACACAAGGCCAGCAAAATACTGATAGACCAGGTGGTGAGAACGAGGGATCGTCTGTAGCAGTCCAAACTTCGCCAGGGGATAACAACAAGAACCAACCAGGTGTCCCAGCATCCCAATCCGGTGATGCACAGAAGCCTTCCAAACCCTCGCCTCTTCCCGAGGGCCAGCAAGTTTCTTCAGGCGGCCTCGCAAGAGAAACAGGCGTTGGGCCAGCGCCTCAACCCAACACTCCCTCTCGCCCTTCTCAACCAGTGCCTGTTCATGGAGATCACCCAGCCATGTCCACGACGTTCGCTACCGAGGTTGAAGTCACTAAAGAGATTGGGACATCCGAGTCAACACATAGTCTTAGTTCTTTGGGACCTGGTGAGGCTTCATCTGTTCCATCGACGGTTTCTTCGTCTGAAGCATACAGACATCAGATCATGGGCTGGAGTGCGATGGTCGTGATAGTGGTAATGGCGCTGTTACTTTAACGAAGTGTACTGGTTTAGTTGTTAGCCACATGTGCTTCTTTCTTTTCATTCGGCTTGTGGCTAGGGGCGTGATTCATTAGAGAAAACCTATTTATTTCGAGAGTTAACAAGAGTTTAATTGATTTTGTCCGAGTTAGCCCGACGTCCTATCCTCTGCTAGCAGCATGGGGCCCTGAATGGCGAAGGAATCAAAGCGGTTTAGCTGACCACTCTTCCCCTCTCAGACTAAGTTTGAACGGAATCTGCAACACCATCCCCCGCGCGGCCCCGTCGGCTACAGGCTAAACACCGTGGGGGACTCTGCTAGGCCGATGTGCCTCCGCCGGCGACTAATCTCGAGCGTCAATTCCCCTCGTGTCTAGTTGCTGTCAAAACTACAGTGTTGCTTGGTAATCTGCCTTCTATCGGCTCGGTACGGGTGCAGACTCCGTGATTCCGGTTCTCTATGACTACCTCAGCACAAACTCCCAGTTTACAAGTATTGCTTCGACATCATTGCAAGTATACCTCAATACACTCTGAAAAAGCTGACTGGAGCGGTAAATCGTCATGGCCCAAACTGAGAGTTCCCTTTCAAGCTCTGTCAGACCAGGCATGGACCTCGAGGTATCCGAAAAGAGTCCCCGGGTCGAGACACTGCCAGAGTCTCAACCAGTATCTCCCGTCACGGAGGCTGAGTATCCCGAGGGAGGCAGGGACGCATGGCTCGTCGTAGTTGGAGGCTGGTTCGGTCTCTTCTGCACCTTTGGCCTCGTAACCTGCGTCGGCGTGTTTCTTGAGTACTACCAGGCCAGTCCTTTGGCAGACTATAGCCCCAGCGCCATTAGTTGGATCACGAGTTTGCAGGTCTTCTTCCAAGTCGGTGGTTCAGCAGTTGTAGGTCGCCTCTTCAATCACATCGACAGTTTAGAAACTGAAGCTAACAACGCGGCTCATAGTGGGGTCGTGTCTACGATTCATACGGCCCTCGATATCTTCTCCTCATCGGCGCACCAGTATACGTCTTTGGCATAATGATGCTCTCTTTATCCACGCAGTACTACCAGATACTCCTCTCCCAAGCTCTACTCAGTTCAATGGGCTCAGGCGCCGTCTTCACCGCCTCCCTCACATCGACAACATCATGGTTCAGAAAGAAGCGGGGAACGGTCTTTGGCATAGTCAACTCTGGATCTTCAGCCGGTGGTATAGTGCTGCCCGTCATGCTATCTCGCCTATTCAATAGTATAGGCTTCGGCTGGACTTTGAGGGCTGTTGGATTCATGTTCTTGGCATTCATGGCGATTTCGTGCGTGTTGATCAAGTCGCGTACTCCCCCGAAACCTCGTCCTTTCTCATTGTCGGACTATCAGAGATGTTTCAAGGAGCCAGTAATGTTGTTGACAATGCTTGGTGGCTTTCTCTTCTTCTGGGGAATGTTTCTGCCTCTGAACTATATCATCATCCAAGCAAAGGCGAGCGGCGTTTCGCCAGATCTTGTCCCATATCTTCTACCCCTCATCAACGGCATCAGTCTCATCGGTCGCTTGACAGCTGGTGCACTAGCAGATATCATCGGCCAGTTCAACTGCATGTTGATAATTACTGCATTCACTGGTATCTTGACCCTAGTCCTGTGGATTCCGGGAAGTCAGAGCACGGGAGCTATCATGGCATATGCTGTTGCCTTTGGCTACGGCTCAGGTGGCTACGTGTCTATCTTTCCTGGCTGTGTTGGACAGATCAGCCCGATTGAAGAGATTGGAACACGCATTGGCCTAGCGTCGCTTGTAAATGCATTCGGGGCTTTGACGGGTAGTCCGCTTGGTGGTGCGTTGATCTCGGATAAGAGCGGTAGTGGGAATAGCTTCATGGGCTTGCAGCTGTTTTGTGGCTGTACAATGATTGCTTCAGTGTTTGCATATGGAGCTGCACGGTATCTCCAGGCTGGTCTGAAGTGGAAGAAGGTCTAGAGTTCTGCATCAGATGCTGCATGACCTGTAGTTTTAAGCTATGTATCTTCTATCTGCTAGTAATAGAAACCTATAGTCAACTATACGGTATGCCTTACATAATCCTGCTGTTTGTATACTTTGATAGTCTCGCCTAGTCGAGCGCATACTAATAACAGTAGCTCAGACTGTCATAGCCTCTTGTCACATATAATTACCAATGCCTACAGTGACTCGGCGTTGGCCTGTGCAAGGATTCAAGGCTTAATTATGCAGATAGCGGACAGCTTAAAGAAGAGTCGTCTTCATTATCATATAGCATCACTGCGAATCTCCTCCTCTAGAGTGTAAGTCACATGCATTGCCAGGACTCAAGACAGACCGGTATCGCATGTTTTGAGAGTATTGAGAAATAAAGAGAAGAAGAGAGAACGTAACTCCTACTAATCTATCATATACATATGCATCAGTGAAGCTCAGGAGCATCGTCCTTCGGCTCCCAGCCAAACATCCTAAGACAGTTCATGAAGCCACTAACTACAAACAGCATCACTTGCAGACCAATAATTATCCCACGCCCAGTCAGACTATCCAGGTCAGGCAACTGTAGTCTCGTCAGCTCCCTTGGTCACGTACAACAAGTAAAGTAACACATACCTGTTGGTTACTGCTCTTCTTAACCCATTCCAAAGCTCTCGGCATCATAGCCTTCTCATACACCGCCAACTGCTCACTCACCTTCTCATCAGTCACATCTCCATCTACGTTTTTCAACTTCGCAAGTTCGAGTAGTGGACCAAGTGCATCAGCTGTATCGTGGATCGCATTGTTAGCTCCCATTCCTCTAGACGGTAGCATCGGGTGGATAGAATCCCCGATAAGCCAAACACGCGGATTCGCAATGCTTGGATTTGAGTTATTCTCGCTCTTGGACAGAAGTTGTTGTCTCCAATTAACAGGGGTGTTGTTCTTTGCGTATCGCCAAGGCGTGGTCATGATAGCCTCATCATCGACAGCATCGACAAGCTTGTGAAAGTCAGGATGGAAGCTAGCCTCTGTGAGCTTCTTCTTCATTAGCCCCTTCTTGTCTTTGACTTGAGGTAGCTCTGCTGCTTCAGGACCTGTTGTCCATGCCATTCCGAGGAACAAGGAAGCTTCATCCTCGTCATAGCCTTTGGGTCTCAGGATATCCATGTGCTCGTTTTTGGAAGACGACAAGGCTTCTGGTAGATATAAAGCGGCAAACACCATGGCTTTGGAGTTACCGGTATATATCGTGCCCTTCTCTAAAAGTTGTCGCGGTAATGTTTGTAGTACAGACCAGGGTAGATGACATTTGCCCAGGTAGCCACCATGTCCAGGCGTCACCTCGGTGATGATGTTGTTCAGTCCAATCTGCTTGTTTATTCGACTTCCGCTTCCCTCTGCAGATATGAGGACATCGCAGTCGTGATACGTATCGTCGCTGAAGTGAACCCTGATGCTGCTCTGGCCAGCTTCCTTTCCTCGAAGTACTTCATACCTAACATACTTCCTACCAAACTTTATGGTGTCCCTCTCCTGCAATGGCTGCTGGAGAAAGTTCCGAAGTCTCGTTCGTGCAATCGGAGCGCTCTTCTCATAAACTGGAGCTTTACTCAAGTCGATCAAGACCTTCAAGTCAGAAGGACTAAAGATGCAGGGGGCAGATGACACGACGCCTCCAGACTTGCCAAAACATGGGAGGAGGTTTTTGTATTGTTCTTCGGTCAGACAGGCTTTGAAGCCAATGAGTGCGTGCGCTCCAAGACGGATTTGGTAGCCTCCTCGTTCTGAGCCAGCTTCGTCGCGTTCGAAGACGGTCACGTCGATTTGACCATCGGACTTGTTGATGAGGCCGTTTGCTAGACAAGCACCTGCGAGGCCGCCGCCAATAATGATTACTCTAAGAGGGGCCATTGAGCAACAATGGGTCTTGGAAGCTGGGTTGCAAGGATACACTGGCTCTTAGTGGAGCTGATAAAGGTGTAGAGAATACAAAGCTCCAGAAGATCAACAAACTTAAATATTTGTCTTGACAAGAATTATAGCCAAAGATGTCTAGCAAAATCCACATACATCCGGTATTGAACACAGATCAAGTGAGTTGACTTGTTCTTCAGTATTCCATAGCATGATATTGTCGGAACGGCCCCGCCATCAAGTTATCAGTCCAGATTTGGTTAGTACCCCACCGGTTCCGCCGGCCTCTCGATCAACAGAATCGAAGGATTCCGATACATCGAAATGTAGCAGATTACGCCAAGAAGGAAGCATAGCAAGAATAAGGCCTTATGAATGATTAATAAGTAAAGCTTATGGCTTTTTACCGGGACAAGAATGCGGACCATGTTTACACTTATGGTCAACTTCTCCGCTGTTATTCTGCTCAGTGACTTTCACATCAATATTGAAGAATATAGAGTTCGAAGTGACCACTTTCGATAATTAAATAATCATTGTTGCTCTCATAAGAAATTCGTACTAGCCGAGATACACGTTTATTCGTGGCGCGGGCTTATACCACCGGATTCAAAAGGACAAAGAGGTAGCCGTGATACTAGCATGGATAATATGGGACTGAACCGGACATAGGCAGGTTCTTGAAAGGTTAACAGAGGTTCGACATCAGGAATGAGAGAAGAGGACGGTCACCAATCACTAACCGAATATTGAGGTGCTAGCAATGTGATTGGGGGCAGTCACATCACGTACGTTAGCTCGTAGAGAATGAGGAGGTGCTGACTCGCTAAATTGACTCGGTGAACGACGGTGTGTCCATCTCGGGCCGAGACGAGAGTTACCCTGTATGGACCCCGCTTTGTGTTCAGAATGTGACCTCTTGGCTAGGTACTTAGTCTGTTTTATACAAGCAATTACCATCTCATACTTCAATAATTAATTGACAAGCTACCTTCTTGCTGAGCCTTGTGTACCCATCCATTTCTACCTGAATTTCATCACCTGTTAGACCATGCCAGCTTTACCGCGAACGGTCGCTGTTGTTCACACCCCGTTCTGGAACGCGCCAGAACGGGAGTTACCAGAAGAAGAAACGCAGGACGTCTTCACACCAAGATTTATCTACTTCTCAATGCCAGACAAAACAGGCCATGGTTCTCACAACTCATCGCGCCGCCGAAAGAGAGATTCGCAGTCAAAAACATTCGACAGCCAACTTGATCAATATTCCTCCCAACCAAAGACAAACCGGCCAGAACAAACTTCCGAATCGGCATTCTCAAGTCCTTCGATAACTTGCAACTTCAACATGACTGATTTTGAGCGCTTCATACTCAGTGATACCGGCAAAGAAGCGCAGCCAAATAAATATTCTTACTACAATATCAATCAGCCTACAAAACACAGTGATTTGAGATCACGGAAGAGAAAGAGAGTGGATGGTGTGAAGATGGCGGAGAAGGAGATACGCGAGTATGAGCGCTGGGTTTTTGGCACGTGGGAGAATATATTTTCAGGTTCCTATTCATATTCTGGATAAAGAGTCGACAAATATACCAGTCTTGCATTATTCAATGCCCTTTAGATGTAACATCATCCTCAGTCTCCGTAGTTGTTCCGTAAGTTCCGCCTACAAGGTTAAAGTTCAGACTCCGCAATATGGGGATGAATAGAACATAATCCCGAAACATGAGCTTTGATCCAGCACCTTTCGGGCACAGTGATAATTCTCAAACAATTGCCTTTGAAACAGAAACGTAATTGCATCGTTAGCTTACTGTTACATTGCCTCCAAGGGATGATCTAGCCTCTTCCAACGGCGGGCAGCTTGACAGCTCGGGATACCCCTCATGAGTTCTCGGTACTCGGGCTCTAGAGTTAAACCCGTTCAATTTCCTAAAGCCCTATTGGTCACTTTCGATCAGATTGTCAACTGTCAATCCTTCGTATAAACCATAAATACTGCAACTACCGAGGTCGTTATCAGACCGCTTATCGCTAACTGGATTAGCTCTTGTTTTCGTCTCCCCTGCCTTAGCCTGACATGGCCAACGCTTTGACATCATCTCCTCTTCATCGTAAACTTCCCCGCAAAGGTCCCCGAGCTTTAAACGAACTGGAATGTCCGTGTCAGATAGTCTGACAAGACTAGACGAGGTTTTTGGAAGCAAAGTACCTCTGTTCGCAACTGATTCCCAAAAGAGTCTAGAGCCGGGATCCCTGGTAAACCTTCGACAATGGATTATCTGATCACTCACCTGTTGTCTTTTTGTACAAGAAGAAGGTCTCAGACTCTTATCAATGACGTGAACTCGCTGATACACAATCCAGAATACTCATATCTACTCTCTACTCTATAATCTTATCATATTTGTTGCAGACCAACCCGGCCTACAATGAAGTTCTCTTTTTTGAAGGCACTATTGCCACTTCTGACCTTGGTCGTAGGCTGCTACGCCCAATGCCCTAAGCAAGTCACTACCTATTCTCCCATTCTCTCCCCCGGCCCCAGCGACGTGCTGTTCACCTCTTGCGCATCTGGTGCCGATGGTCCTCGTGTCAACCCCATCAACTCGACTACTTTCGACTGGTGGTACTTTGACGCCGTCTCTGATGATGGCGAACACGCTCTGACCGTCATTTTCTTCACCTCTTCCTTTGTCGGATTTAGCTTCGACTTGTTGAATGCAATCGACCCACTGAACGTCTATGTCTTTTACAACAATGGCGGCGACGGCTTTTCGTTTCCCATTGCTTCTACCTCCGTCACGATCAAACTTGATGGCGATGGAGCTACGGGTGATTGGACCGGATCCGGTGCCAAGTTCGAAGGAGCGCCAGATCTGAGTACCTACAAGGTCACCTTCAAGAAGACATTGTTGAACCCATCCGTAGAGGGCACCTTTACATTGAAGTCTGTAAGTATTCCCCTTCACTAGCCTGTTGAAAGATGGAAATAGCTGATGTAGTGCAACTAGCGCGGCCCTGGTCACTATGTGTGCGGTCCCCTTGAAGCTGGCCAGAACATGAAGGTTCTCCCCAACGTCGGCTGGGTCAATGTCATGCCTGCCGCCGACGCCGATGTTGACGTGAACATCAATGGGCAAAACATTAAGTTTACCGGTAATGGTTATCACGATAAGGTATGTTCAAAACTGCCCATCCCCAGCAACCATTCTGATATCGATATCGATAAACTGACTCCTGTCTTCTACTCAGAATTGGGGTGACGCTCCCTTCCTGGCCTCGCTGAACGGTTGGTACTGGGGCCATGCTACCTTTGGCGACTACAACATTGTCTTCTTCGACATGCTCGATAAGAACAACGTGGAGAAGGTCGGCGGCTACGTTTTGAAGGACGGAAAGGTTGTAGGAAATACATGCACCACTGGCCTTCGAGTCCGACCTGTCGGAACGCCATATCCACCAACTCTGGGCTCGACCAATCCGACTCAGATGACGCTGAATATGACTCTGGACGACGGGACCGAGTTGGATGCTCTTCTCACTGTGAAGAAGACCCAGATCGACATTGAACTCTACAGCAGGTGGATTGGCTCTATTGACGGAACTGTTGGTGATTATGCAGCCTCGGGCTCTGCCTTGTGGGAGCAGTTCAAGGTTGCTTCATAATCTGAGTTCGATATTGTTTCTTCTGGTGGAAAGAGTCGGGGGGATAGCTTGGGGGGTAAAGGAGGAGAAAAAGTAAATAGAAAAAGATAAAAAAAAGAATAAAAGAATAAAATCCACTTTTACCAAACTACCCTACTATCAGACTATTAAGTTAATTACGTTTGGCATTAATTTAGTCAAAAGTAATATATAGGAATGAGTAGTTTTAGTAAGTGGGAGTAATCCGAGCCTTGGTGTTTATTACTCCACACTAAGGCCTCCCTCAAATCGATCCCTTAGACTATTCTGAATACCTTCACATGCATGGTGGCTACAAACATGATCCAGTGTTAATAATGATTTATTTTACTTTATATATATGTTATATACTTGACAGTTGTCTATAAGGTTTGAGGTTCATGTTGCAAGCATAGATGATGAACGAGATTGTAGATTAATTGATACTTGAAGCTTATGACGCCTCAGTGAGGCAGAAGGAGAATATATATATGTATCGAGTTACACTGAGCGAAGTCAAGCCCGCAAACCAGAATACATAACTAGCAAAGCCCCGTTCAGTGAGCAATACGAGCGGCAATACGGTTAGTCATGTACTTCTTGGTGTTCCCGATAAAGGCGCATGCGACAATGGCACAGACTCCAAAAGCAATGCTAGTCAACCACACATATTTCAGGGCGTATGCGTATCCCCAGCGGCTGCCAATAGCTGCAGCCTTCAGTATCTCAGGAGTGACGCCAGGGACAGAAGCTAGAGCAGAAGGCTCAAGAATGTAGGCAGTGACAAACTGCGTGGCAGAGGTGAGAGGAAGCCCTGCTTTGATAGCATAGTCGGCAACGACGTAGGGAAGCTTGGATTTGAGCTTGTGGTAAAAGATGTTATAGTAGATGCTGTAACCGATGGAGCCACCTACGACACGAATGGATAGTGAGAGGGCGACACACGTGGCGATGAGTTCGTCTGGTCTGAATGAGAGCAAGGCAGTTAGCAAATGGGGTCTGGATGGGAGTCAGTCTGACTTACGCAACCGTAATTGCAACGGTTGCCGCTGGAACGAGGACACCGCCGACTCCAATGCCAGAAAAGACGCCAAAGATATAGATCAAAGCAGGAGTGTCAGGTGTCACCGCAGCCAAGGCTCCTCCAAAGGCAGTCATCATAACACATGAGAAAAGGAGCAGCTCTCTAGCATTTCCTTTAAACCACGACAGCGCCCCATTGATGACCGTGGCGCCAATGGTGATACCGAGACCAGATGCCAAGCCCTTGAGGCCAACCTGAACAGGAGCCGGATCAAACACAGTCAGTGCCTCGAGCGGGTAGAAGTTGATGGACGAGTAAAAGTTCAAGCCGCCTACAAAGGCCACCAGGAAGGCTACTGCGACGACAGGTTGTCCTTTGAATAAGTCACCTGGGACCATTGGACACTTTGCGAACTTGGCCTCCCAGATGCAGAATGCGATGATCATAAAGATGCCGATCAGAAGAAGGCATAGAACGTAGGCTGAGGACCAAGGATGAGAGTACCCGCCGGCCTGAAGGGCAACCAGGCTGTTTGACGGTGTTAGATCAGTCTTAGAGGAAGTGAATTGGGAGATGCTTACAAGAGAGTCAGGCCGACAATAGACAAAAAGGCCCCGACGTAATCGATAGACTTGAGAATCTCCATCTTGGATAGTTCTCCGGCTCTCTTATGGGATTGGGGAAAATATGTGAGAGCCACCACGGCAAGGCAGATGCCGTTGTATATCCTGTGTTCTTATCAGCCCATGTTCGTACCAGATGCCATCGCAGAGACCTACAGTGAGATCCACATGCCCCATCTCCATGTATGATACTTGCTCAAAATCTGACCGTACATGACGTACGGAACAAATGGAATCACGAAGAAAGTCACCAGTGCGAGGTAAAACCCGCGTTTCTTCACAGGGACGAGTTCCGCAATGCTACCGGTACGCAAAGAAGTCAGCAGTTATCTTAGGGAAGAGAGGAGACCACAAACCCAGCAAGAGCGGTGAGTTCACCGACAGCAGCTCCAGCACCGGCAAAGGCCATACCAACAACCGCCTGACCAAAGGTATGCGTTGTGCCAACGAGAATGACACCGATAAGAATGGTCACGCCGCCAGCGAGCGAAATGTAGCGTCGACCGAAGAGATCTTGGAGATATCCGACAAAGGGCGCCACGACGGCGATGGTCAGCGTGTTGGCGATGGGTAGCCATGAGGACTTTTCGGAGGATCCGATGTCTTTGACTATGTAGGTGAGGGAGCCACCTACAAAGTAAAGCGGAACCTGGGCGCCTATAAAATGAGCATGGTGATGAGGTCAGGGGAGTGGGGAGGTGACATACCTACGTATAGCCCGGCGAGAGAGATGGAGGCAATGGCATGGCGCCAGGTCCAATCAACAACTCCATCGGAATCGTCCCCCTTGACAGCATGGGCGTTGTAGTTGACGTCGACGGCTAGAATACCGCCGTGTTCCGCCTTCTCTACCTGCTCCGAGGAGGGAGTATACTGATCGTCTTCTTGGGACTTGGTCATGGCTGTGTTCATGCACACTGGAGAGAATATGGTGCGGAAAGGCTGGGGCACATAGGATAAGAGTAATGTATTATAAACGCTGAGCAAAATATCATGTTCTCATTTATCACCTATTTTCGCAGCTTGAAGCTAGACCTTATAAGCAGCATTTAAATACGTTGTTTTCCGTACACGAATGTTAAACATGGACGCCGTATTGTGTGCCAAGGTGTCAAAACGCGGGGACCCCAGAAGCCCAGCTCAAGACGGCTAGTCTGACTCCATGAGAAGTCAACCCCTAAAACGCTCTTTGTAGTTTGAATGCGGGGCCCCGCACTCTTGGTAGCCAGCCATTTCTACTTCAGGGATAAACCCAGGAAACTACCGAGAAACCCGCGGCTCGAGTCAGATTGTCCGCGTCAGAGACTGGGGAGCCTTGACTCCGACAATCTGACATGGACAACTACGCTAGCTCGGCTTGGTGATCGCCTCTCAAGGCTGTGAGGGATTAGTAAACTGCCCACTAGTCGACGGGAAGGAACAAGAGCTTGCATGTAATTAGCCGGGTGAGGCTATTGTCATCCACTCCTCGGAGCCCTGTAATAGCCCGAAGCTGCGCCTGTCAAGCTAGGCATGAGCCACAACACTTTCGATGCCAACTGTTGCACACATCAGATCGTCTTGTCTGCTGTTTTGGGACGTCCATTCGTGGCCTGGCTATTACTACTGCAACACGACTCGCAGAGCAGTCGGGTTTCTCAACGGGACCGAGGCTGTAGATATCAGGCCAGTAGCCCCTCGCAGTTACCCAGTATTCTGTTCTGCATCGACCGTTGAGGGTAATTTTTGACATCTGAATCAGCAACCGCCTTGCTATCATCAACCATGACGCCGTCTAAAGCCACCAATTCCGAGGGCGATATGCGAGAGGCCTGGGGATATCGATTCAAATGGACCAAAGACCACCAGACCCCAGAGCAGTACGACCATCTAAAGCACTCCTGTGACAAACTAGGCGAGGAGTGTGCGGTGCTCCTCAATGAAATGTATCCGCCTGAACGCAAGAGTCAACAAGACAAACAAGACTCCAATCATACATCTCCTGACGGAGCGAAGCCTGATAATAAGACCCCGAAATGGAGAGATCTATACGAGCTGTTCCTTGAGCATCACGTAGAGCATCCGAAGCTTGAGCAGCTCTGGGACGAGGTCAACACCACGCCCGAATGGGTCGACTGGGACCAGATCGCACGCGGCCAAGACGTCCTCTATCGCTACGGCGGTGCTGCGTTTACTGGCCTGACATACCAGTCCCTCGTCGGAGGTACCGCCGGTGCTCGAGTGGCTGAGGTATTAGGTCGCACGGGCGGATTCAACGTAGACACTGTGTTCCGCCGTATGCTCGAAACAACAATCTACTTCGTCGACGTGACCGAGAATGTCGACAGTCTCAAGTTCGGCGGCCGCGGCTTTGCCAGCTGCATGAAGGTGCGTTTTCTACACGGCACAGTACGACATCGCATCCTCCAGCTCGCGGCCAAGCGCCCTTCTTACTTTTCTGTCGAAAAGCTCGGCATCCCTATCAACGACCTTGACTCGATCGGCACTATTGCTGTGAACTGCGCCACCATCATCTGGCAGTCACTCCCGCGACAGGGTATCCATATGCGCGAGCAGGAGATGATCGACTATGTGGCCCTGTGGCGTCTCATCGCTTACTACATGGGCACACCGACTGACTTCTTCTCCTCGCCAGCCAAGGCGCGTGCTATCATGGAGTCACTGTACCTATACGAGTACAACCCGTCGACCAGGTCGCAGACACACGCTCAGAACATCATCGTCGCCATGAGTGACACGGCGCCTAGCTACGCCAGTAAGCCGTATCTCGAGGCCACTGCGCGCTGGCTTAACGGCGACCCCCTCGCTGATGCTCTGGGCATCGGGCGGCCTAGTAGGTACTACACGGTGCTGGCAGCCGGGCAATGTGTGCTATTCATGATTGTCTACTATACCTGTCGCGACATCCCCGCTCTTGACCGCGCCCAGATTGCGGCGTTTCGTCGGAATGTTAGGGACTATATCAACAATCCGGAACTCGGTCTGGATTACCGCTCTGCCTTCAACTTCAAGTACCTGCCCAACTCCGACGGGTCCAAGCAGCAGGGCAAGGGCAGGAGTCTTGCTAAGGCTAAGAAAATGGTATTTTGGACTGCTGACCGTAAGGCGCTTGCTACGCTGTTAATACTCGTGGGCACTTTAGTGGCTGCAGCCTGGGCGGTTCTTAATTTTGTCAAGCTTGGAGTCTATCTCTTTCCTTTTAAATATTCTTATGTGTCTTACTCGTCTTAAGTAGCTATTGTTTCTTAGTAATGCAATATATTATACTTTTCTTTAATATTTCCATTACCATCCAGCTATGTACCTCATACTGCACATAGATATAATTCACCAGAATCCGAGTCCTACGATGTCTTAACGAGACATATGAAGCCCATATGCTGAGAACCCTTTCTTTTAGAATTTTAAACAAACCTCTTAGGCTTTTTCAAGGTGCCTGTGTTGTCGACGAGTAGGTAAGGTTTCAAGGGTCTTCTCCCGAGCTGCATTGGAGGCTAGAGCGCTTGCAAGCCATTTCCAAGCCGAGGCTTCCCCCGCTCCACGATGCCACTTACACTTTACTAGGCCGCAAAGAGTTGAAAATGCCGGTATACCGGCCGCGGTATACACTGTTCCAGCAAGCTGTCAATACGCTAGTTTACCGAGCCATGTACACATTTAAGGCACAACTGTGCATTCAGTCGTCAGTGCGCTACTCACCCGCGACATATAGAGAATGACGGCCAATCGACACCGTTCCTCACCGAAGCAATCAGCAACGCAATACGACTAAGCAAGTACCCCAGCGGTACCGATAAACATTGCGCCATGACAAGATCGGATGTTGTAATCATCGGGGCTGGATTCTCCGGTAAGATCCAACAAGACCAGCGACTTGGCTAAGATTCGAGGGAGCTGATTTTACTAAAGGGATCTGCATGGCCATCAAGCTCCTCGAGGCCGGAATACGCGATATCGTCATCATCGAAAAGAGTGCAGGTTTTGGAGGAACGTGGAAAGATAACATATATCCAGGATGTTGCTGCGACAGTCAGTTGATTCAACCCTTCACGGAGAGTGTATGCTAACCCCCTGGTCTCAGTTTTGTCACATCTGTACTCGTATTCCTTTGCACAGAACCCTCACTGGTCCAGAGCATATCCAGAGCAGAAGGAGATCCTTGTAAGTACACACACCTGTCTAACCCAGTCTCCTATTTATTGAGGCTCTACCACAGAGTTACATTCAAGATGTCGCCCAGAAGTATGGCCTATACAAATTCGTGCGCTTCAGCTCAGAAGTCACCGCCGCTGAATGGGACTCCGATTCTCACCAGTGGAACGTCGGCATCAATGTTCTAGCGGGAAAAGAGGCTGAGTTCTGCTCTAAATACACAATCAAGGCAAACTTCTTGATCGCCGGAGTTGGGCAGCTGAACGAGCCATTCTGGCCCAAAATCACTGGTCACGAAAGCTTCCAGGGTAAGACTATGCATTCTGCTCGCTGGGACTGGAGCTATGACGTTGCTGGCAAGCGCGTCGGCATAATCGGCAATGGTGAGCCTTTGATCCAAGAGCCATGGAAAGAAACCGAGTCTGACGTTGTTTTAGGAGCTACCGCTGTTCAGATCGCACCTGAAGTCGCAAAGGTCGCTTCTCACTTAACCATCTTTCAACGCTCACCAAATTGGTTGATGCCGAGATTTGACGCGGAAATTCCACGATGGAAGAGGATTTTATTTGATCATGTACCCCCGATTCTTAGTCGGGTAAGGGCTGAGATAATGAATGCTCGCGAATCCTACTATCAAGCTGTCAATCACGCCGATTCCTCCGACTCTTCTACCATGACGGCGATCTGTAAACAGCACATGCAGACTCAGCTGCCTGATCGCCCGGATCTGTGGGAGAAATTGACACCAAACTATCCGCCGGGATGTAAACGCATTTTACTTAGCGATGATTACTATCCTACATTACGACTTCCGCATGTCACTCTCGAGACACGACACATCGACAGAATGACTGATTCCGGCGTCGTTATCAAAGAAGGAGCACAAGAGAAAGAGATTGATCTTGACCTCATGATTTTTGCAACCGGATTTCAAGCCAAGGACTTCCTGCACGGGATTTACGTACAAGGCGCGGGGGGCCAGACTCTTCGTTCCAAATGGGCAAACGGTGCATCTGCTCTTTACGGAGTCACGGTAGATACGCTGCCAAACTTTGGAATGCTCTACGGACCAAACACGAATCTGGGCCATAACTCCATCATTCTCATGATTGAAGCTCAAGCCAGATATCTCGTCCCATTAGTCACAAAGGTCTTGAAGAGCAGGGCCCGAGGGGGTAAGCTATCAGTCGTGCCCAAGGCATTGAGGGTCCAAGAATGGAACAAATACCTGCAGAGCAGTCTAGGAAGTTCGACCTTCGCTGACACGAGGTGCAGTAGTTGGTACAAGACTGACAGCGGACTTGTCACCAACAATTGGAGCGGGACTGTGGTGGAGTACCAGGAGCTGCTGTCCAAGGTTGACTGGTCGGACTATGAAGTCGAGGGAGATGGGATGGAGAATTTTCCGACTGGCAAGGAGCATATTGGCCGTGTTGTGGAGGAGACGCTGTTTAGTACTCGGCAACTTGTCTCGGTGACCGCTCTGGCAGGATTTGCTGCAGCAGTTTCCGTCTATCATCATCGTCGGGGCAATTTGCTCAAGCACATTTTGTAGGCTTGGAAATCTGCCAAACTCTTTTCTTTCGCTGGAATTCATAGAAACTTGTTTAGTTATACGGATGTATGTTTCTACATATTGCTCTGTACACAGCATGCCATCCCCGACCTGTCAGGCCTCTTGGCCGATGTGGCTTGCCCATGCCATTAAGCTTTGTAGACTTTTAGCATTTCCTTCACTAGTACTTCACATGAAGTCTACTGCCAATGTCGTAATCTGGTGTTTCATGTTACTTCTAGTGATCTATAGCATTTCAGTAACAGAGGACAAATATCTTACAGACTTGATGAGAACTTTGATATCAGTACTCGATCTAGTGAAGATACATATAGGCCCAAGATGACGCAACTCAGTCAATTAAGCCAGATCAATGACAACTCTTCCATGAAGTTTTCCTTGCTTCATATCTTCAAATACGCCAGTCAAGTCTTCCATCTTGCGCACCTCCACGTGTGGCTTGATGATACCACGAGCAGCAAAGTCAAGCACTTCAATTGCATGCTGCTGATTCCCAACTGCAGATCCCACAACTCGTAACTGCTGTGCGATCATCTGCACCGGCTTAGCTCCCGCGATCGGCACCTCATCGCCCTCGACCATTCCAACGCAAACCACAGTTCCATTGAACCGCAAGAAACTCATAGACTGTGCATAAGCTCTCGGAGATGCCGTGCACACAATCACTGCGTGAGCTCCGAGGCCACCGGTTAAACTCTTGATCTTCGCCGTCATCTCCTCGTCGCTCGAGAAACCCCTCACATCGACAAAGTGCTCTGCGCCAGAACTATACACGATACCAGCCTTGCTGCTGTCATCGACTCCGATTATTCGCAGGCCTAGAGCTCTGGATCCAAGCTGACACGCTAGATGACCTAGTCCGCCTCCCGCCCCAGCGATGACTACCCAGTTGCCAGCCTTTGCCTGACTGCGAAGCAGTGCAGCATATACCGTCACACCAGCGCAGAGCATCGGAGCAGCTATAGCCGAGTCTAGTGCTTCCGGAATAGGCGTCACACATGCAGCTGTCCCGAGTACGTATTGTTGGAAGGTGCCTGGGGTGAAGTAGCCCGAGATCTGTTGATTGAAGCAGAGACCATCTTCGCGAACAATACAAGGTTCTGCAGGAACAATTTAGCTTTGAGTAGGTGTGGACTTTGGGTGATTACGTACCGCATCTTCCACAACAGCTGGCAATCCATTTAATGCCAACACGATCTCCGATCTTGATGCCTGTAGACTCTACTCCTGGTCCCAGCTTGACGATTTTGCCGACACCCTCATGGCCGCCGACCTGCCCCTCGGGTGTTGGAGCAGGGAGCGATGTCCACTGAAATATTATCAGCCTTTGTCTCACTGGTACAGGTTTATCGACAGAGCATAGGTCCAGGAACAGTGATACTTACACCATTGGTCATGACAGCCAAGTCCGAGTGGCAGACACCAGAATGCGTCCTGTGTAAGTCAATACGCCACTCAGCTGGATCTAATCTTGTAGGTAGCTCACATGTTTATCAGTACTTCACCTGGCCCCGGCTCCGGCGTGTCCAATGTCACAATCTTGGTGGAGATAGAGCCAGGGCTATCGTACACCACAGCTCTGTACTGCTCGGGGATCTCGGGTACCTTGATGGCCATGATGGAAGCGATCCTTCTTGAAACCTACGTTTGATTGGAAGTGGAACTGCTTTCAGATCAAAGGCCTGTATTTAGATGTGTTTGGTGTTTTGTTGTCTCTTTTTCAAGTTAGACGAAATGTTGAGTTTTCCCAATAGACTGTTTTCTCTTAAGAGCAGTCACTAAGGCAAAGATGTCGATTTCTCAAATGCAATTGCAAATGTATCGTATTGAGGGTGACAAACCAAACCCTTGGTCAAGGTTATGTTTTACGAGCTGCCTCGGTCCATTCAGCGGGGTAGGTCACCAGGTGAAAGTCAAGTCGTGTCAATCATGCATCCCCCGCATTTCCATTCCTGGTCACGTTGGCGTAGTGCGAGTCAGAAATACCTACTCATCACTAACGGAGCCGAGGGTGTATGTGTAAAAGTCAATAATGTGCCTGGGACAGAGCTGTAATCTCGTAGGAATGACCCAATACGGTGCAATGCTGACTGGATATTGGGAACGAGAGTTATAATTGTTTTGTCAAGCCAGATGTGTCTAGTAAGTAGCTAGTATGACATGTTGATTACTTCTCAACCCTTCAGTTTGCAGACCTCTACCGCCACATACTCCAACCGCTACGAAGTTCAAAATGCCACTGACCTCTGAAATCAGCCTGCCAGATGGCAAAGGCTACACCCAGCCTTTAGGCCTGTATGATAGAGTTCTCTTTGTCTATGAAGTATCCGTCTAAACGAAAGTGTCAAGGTTTATCGACAACGAGTTTCGTGAAAGCATAAGCAGCAAGACCTTTGAAGTTGTAAGTTGCTTTCACAATAATTCTGGCTACACTAGCTGATTATCGGTCCCTTTGCACAGGTGAATCCTACGTATGTTAATCAGAACCACGCAATCCCTCAATGCTAATCCCCAGAGCAGCACCGAAGAGGTCATCGCCCACGTCTCCGAAGCCGGTGCCGAAGACGTCGACTTGGCTGTGGCAGCCGCGCGACGCGCATTCAAAGGCCCATGGCGAACGACAACCCCTGAAGATCGAGGAAAGTTGCTTCGCAGAGTAGCCGATCTTATCGAAAAGAACCTCGATCTGCTGGCCAAGGTTGAGACGCTCAACAACGGCAAGGCTCAGCAGTGGGCGATCGGAGATGTCACGCACTGCGTCTCCGTGTTTAATTACTATGCTGGTTGGGCGGATAAGATGGAAGGTAAAGTGATTGATGTTGATACAGAGCGCTTCAACTTCACCAAGCGTGAGCCGGTATGTTCTCAGCATCTCGGATGAACAACTTACCTGCTGACTTGAATTGTTTCGTGTAGTTTGGCGTGTGTGGACTAATCGTCCCGTGGAATGCACCTCTTGTCCTCATGTCATGGAAAGTAGCTCCAGCTCTTGCAGCAGGCAACACAGTCGTCGCCAAAACATCAGAACTAACACCACTATCTGCCCTATTGCTAGCTGACCTTTTCAAGCAAGCGGGAGCCCCATCCGGTATCTTCAATGTCATCTCTGGCTTTGGCAACGTGGCCGGTTCTGTCCTAGCGTCTCATATGGACGTTGCAAAGATATCATTCACAGGCTCGACTACCACCGGGCGGGCTATCATGCAGGCGGCAGCTCAGTCTAACCTTAAGCCTGTGACGCTTGAGCTGGGTGGTAAGGGTCCTAATATTGTGTTCGATGATGCAGACTTTGATGCAGCGGTTGAGTGGGTTACCTTTGGCATCTTCTATAGCTCTGGGCAGGTCTGTTGCGCGGGGTCGCGCGTGTACGTTCAGGCTGGGATTTACGACAGGTTTTTGAACGCTCTCAGGGCTAGGGTAGCTCAAATTTCAGTGGGCGATCCGTTCGACATAAACACATTCCACGGACCGCAGACCTCCAAGGCTCAGTTTGATCGAATCTTGGGGTATGTTTATCTATCTCCTCTTGCATTTCCGTGTTACTGACAGTCATAAATAGATATATCAAGAGCGGTGTGGACGATGGCGCAAAGATCGAAGCTGGTGGCTCTCGCTGGGGGGAGAAGGGCTTTTTCATCCAGCCGACAATCTTTTCCGGTGCCTCTCATGATATGAAGATCATGCGCGATGAGATTTTCGGGCCAGTATGCGTTGTCTCTAGATTTGAAACCCAGGATGAGGTAATCCAGGCTGCAAATGCAACCTCGTATGGTCTTGCCAGTGGAGTACATACCAAGAACATCGATCGCGCTCTCAACGTGTCCAATCTTCTTGAGGCTGGCACAGTTTGGGTCAACCAGGTTCGTACCCACCGACAGAACGATTATTATATGCTGACTCTGCTTCGCGCCAAGTACAATACTATTCATCATCAGCTTCCATTTGGCGGATATAAAGAGAGTGGGATCGGTCGCGAGTTGGGGGCAGCTGTGTTGGAGAGCTACACGACCATCAAGACAGTCTCTGTCCGGCTATCAGGGACACAATGACGGCTTCTTTAAATATGTATTGAATAGAAAAACTTGAGTATGTACTATTTAGGAATTTCGTCAAGCATCGCCGTCAACAGTAGCCAGTCTCGCTCTCCTTCTTCCTCGATATGACGAGCAGATTCTGGAGATACTTGAGCATCACTCGTTATTTCTTTCAGCCAGTCATCATCATCTGACCCCGCATACAATAGGTTAGAAGGCAACGGCGGTATGTAGGTCGTTACCACTGTAGACTTCATATACCACGAGTCCAGGTTCCTGTACGCTAGATTGAAGTCCTCGGAGAAACTATATATCCCCTTCGCGGGCTGATACCTGCATGTATCTCTCAGGTCATATGCCCATCTGAATCCAATATCGCTAGCGAATTGAGCAGCGAGACTCTCGGGCGCGTAGTTGATGCCGAAAAGGATGAGGTAATCGCGTACTTCGGGCCTACATTTGTCAGAAGGACCTGATCTTGAGTGTACAGGCTGGCTGGGGATTGTTCACCATACGAAGTAATCGACCAGCCTTGAATGCTCCGTCTGGGATTGCAATGGACTGTTTGTTACTTGGTCAGGAATGTCCATACACAAAGGGATCTGTCAATTGCGCACCTTGGATTCATGTAAGCAGGCGGTCTCCTGCTCGGTGGAAGTTGTGGATTGAGTTTGACCTGTTTCTCTTCTTAGCATTCAATTCTACGCTATTCTTTAGATGGGCCAGTACCATGAGCATCGACCGGATCACCCGGAGCATCGCCATCCTTTCCACTGCCCCGCTACGCCAGAGAAACCCCTCATCGACAGTCTGCAACATCAGCCAGCCAATATCGAACGGGTTCCTCGCCCTCGCAGCATCCCAGCCGTCCAGCACCGCCCTGATATTGATGTCGTCGTCGACTTCGGGGCCCGAGAAAACGTGCCCGCTCGCATCGCTCTCGATAGCGACGAGCGCCTGGCTGAAAGCTTGGAAATAATCGCGCTGTTTATCGCCGCAGTTGAGATCGAGCGATGGGTATAGACGGTGGAGTGACTCTTGATGCGGGTGGCATGCTGGATTATATGCATCTGGGACGTGTCTGGAGCCCTGCACGTTACTCGGACGTGACGTAGAGTGAATGTGATCTTCAATGTCCTCATCAGGATGATTTTTTGAGATGGAGTTGGTTGCAAGCTTAGCGATTTGCGCCAAAGCCTGTTTCAAACTAGCGATTTCGTCGAACTGCTGTCGTAGTTGTTCAGAAAGGTTCGGCCCGTTATTACTTTGGGCCTCTGTGAGTCTTGCGACACTCCTCTCGAGATGCGCGATGTATGCTTTTGTCTTTGCGCGGGATGCCTGCTGTGACATACGATCGCTTGCCCTCTTGCGTTCGCGTCTAGTGAGGTTGACATCGTTGCGCGTTGTGGTCAATGCGCCGAGGGCCTGGGGAGAAGACGTGCTGTCCGTTGCCATGTCGAGGAGGTTGTTGACTGCAGATGTGAAGGGGAGGGCTCTGAATTGCGGAGGTCCTGTCTGTCTGCCGCCCAATGGAGAAGCAGTTCACTGTACCCCAGAGTTCGAAGCTTCAGTGCAGGCAGAGGGCAGAGGGTAGAGCTCTCCGTGAGTGCCGAGGACCCATAGTAGTACTAGCACTTTTTTGGCCAAGCTCTTATCCGGTTCGTGTAATCCGTAAAGCCCCTGGAGCAGATCCCTTTGGAATGCGGGGTACTCGGCCGAAGTTAGTGAGGAGACGACTTCGTACCTCGCTTGGTGCAGTAATGGCAATGAGATCGTTGCCTACTCTGGTGCGTGTTGGCCTCCCAATGGCTACACAATGCTAGGCTATCGGAATACAAGACGATAACATCGTCTTGTTTGCTATTTGCCATCATCTCGATCAAGTTTCTCTATTTTTGAACTACTCTGTACAAGGCCGACCGTTCCAATTTCGTCCAAGCGTATGCATTAGCCCGGCAAGCCACCTCTTGTCCTGCCACGGCAGCTTCAAATCTGTCAACTCGGTGCTACCTCTAATCCTGTCCAGCGGAGCTAGCTCAATCATAACATGTACCCCGCGTACGCCATGCATTATACCGGGTTTGCAGAATTGTGAGCAGCCTCGGCTTAGAGAACCTGAGTGCTTCATGTGATTTGAAGTCAATATTGAAAATATACATTCTTGAGTAGACACTATCTTTGATGAGATTGCTTTGTCGGTTGCGAAAGAGTCTGAAGCTTGACACGTTCCACCCACACGCGACATGACTCGGCCTGACAGAAAGCGGAATGCATCTCTGGACATCCGAGAGAAACAGGACGAAACAGCCAAAAACCAAGGGCCCCAGAGATGTCGCTGCCAATGATATCTACTCGCATATCATGACTGACAGGCCCTGTTGTTTAGGCGCCTACGGAATCGCCTTCCGCAAAGGAACTTCCGTGAACGCAAGTCGATGTACATCAAAGAGCTAGAAAATCGATCAATTCTCCACGCAGTATTAGAGAGCGAACGGAATCAACCGCTGTTGCGTGAAGCCCGAGACTTGAGAGCCCAAATGCTGCAGCTGATATCCAAGGTCAAGATACAAAGTCGACAAATGTTAGAAAGACATCAATTGAAGCACGGACGGATACTCGGAAGATTTCCCAAGTAAGTTCAAGCTAAGAGTATATACGTCCATTTGGCGACGTCGCAATCAAGCGATGTCGATATTGTCACGCACCAGTAGACCGCGGTCTCAAATGAGGATATCACCATAGGTTTTCTCTCAGAAGAAGGAAGATGCAGTAACCAGAGCTTTTTGGAGTACTTTGAACTATTTGAGCAAGTCGATACGCAAGTATAACCAATGGGGTCAGCAATACCAAATGACTTTGGCAAGGAAATTGGGTTTTATATTATCTTACTCCTAGACTGTATATAATACTCCTAGGTATATGTCTTTTCACAATTATTTTATAGAATATCATGATACATTTAGTAAGTTGATTATAACTAAACAAAATATTATAATATATCTTAATGTTCAGCTTCTTTATGTACCTAGGTTAGTCAACCTTACACTGACATTCTAACACTAAACTCAATTGATATTGCAGCCATGCCGCGCCGAGGCCCCGAGGGATCAGCATTTTAAGGTAGCTAAAGCTTTACCACTACAGCCTCGGCTCTCGGACGCTGACATCTTGTTTTCGAGTCACCGGTAGCTTGACTGTTGTTAAATTAGTCGATGTACATGCCTTCTGTTAAAGACTTGGAAATAAACCAGCTCGAGGTCCAGCCAAGCAACATGATCTACCAGTCACAGAATCCCAAAATCTCATGTAAACTATTTTCATTTTCCCCATGTCATTGATACTGACGTTATCTACAGTCTCTCTCCAGCAGACACTTTGGTCTTGGCTTCTAGAGTCCAAACCTTTGTCTTCTGACCGCAACGCCCCAGGCTTCACCGATGCTATCACCAAAGAGCACATCACCTTTCAGTCTCTCAAAGACTATGCGACAACCTTATCATCGGCTCTTGTTACCAGCTATAGGATTCGCCAAAATGACACTGTTATTATATTTGCGAAAAACTCCATTTGGTATTCTGTAGCGACGCTCGCTGCCGTTCGTGTTGGAGCAGTAGCTTGCGGCGTGTCGCCCGAGTACACTGTCGATGAGTTTTATTACAGTCTCAAGACTAGCAAAGCAAAAGTGATCTTCGCGACGACTGATAATTTTGACATAGCCAGCGCTGCAGCCAAAAAGGCCGGGATTCCGCCAAACAATATCCTTTTACTTGAAGGTTCCAGAAAAGGCATTACGAGCATCCAAGAGATACTCGAGAACTCAAAGGCTCTTGTTGAGGTACCTGCCCTTCAACTTACGGATGGGAAGACAAATCGGGATGTCTGTGCTTTTCTCTGCTTCAGCAGCGGTACTACCGGTCTTCCAAAGGCCGTCATGATCTCGCACGCCAACATTATCGCCCAATGCATCCAAACCTCAGACATCACGCTCTCTAATCACAATCGAATTCTCGCAGCCTTACCATTTCACCATATTTCGGGTATAGTACATCAACTACACCTACCCATCCACCTAAGCGCCCATGTCTATGTCCTACCCAAGTTCACCCTGGACTCACTACTCAAGATTGCCGCTGAGAATAAGATCAGAGAACTTATCATTGTTCCTCCAATATTGATCAGACTAGTACGAGAATCGGAGCTCGTGTCAAAGTACGACCTATCTCATGTTGAGCGGTTCTCATCTGGTGCAGCTCCTCTGTCTCGAGAGATTTTGACTCTTCTTGAGAAGACCTTTCCTGGGACCGGTTTCAAACAGGGCTACGGTATGACTGAGTCGTGCTCGACAATCACATCGCATCCTCCTTCCAAGTATTCTTATAAGTATGCCGATCGTGTCGGTATGCTGGTTGGATCAACAGAAGCACGAGTCGTGGATATTGAAACTGGCGAGGACTGTGAAGTTGGCAAGGCAGGTGAGATTTGGGCTCGTGGACCCCAAGTGGCAATGGGCTATCTCGATAATCCCGAAGCAACCGAAAGCACATTCGACAAGGAGGGTTTCTTGCACACTGGTGATATAGGCTACTTCGATCCTGACGGGATGCTGGCTATCACTGACAGGTTGAAAGAGATCATCAAGGTCAAAGGCGTTGGCGTTGCTCCAGCAGAGCTCGAGGATCTTCTTCTCGGACACCCACACGTCGATGATGTTGCTGTGTGCGGTATTCCCGATGAGCGAGCAGGTGAAAGACCCAAAGCGTTCATAGTTCTCAAAGCTTCTGAAACTTTACGGCCGGTTGAAGCTGCAAAGGAGATACTTGAGTATGTTACGAAGGAAAAGGCGCGACACAAGTGGCTGAAGGAGATTGAGCTTGTGTCTACGATACCGAAGAGCCCAGCTGGTAAGATCTTGAGGCGCAAGCTGCAGGGTCTGGCTTCAAGTGGTAGTGTGAACGTCGTAGCGAGGGATTCTGGCGTGGCAGCTAAACTATAGGTACCTAGATAAGGATCAGTAAATTAGAGTGTTGACTCAGTGGGTTAAATACAGTGGTGAATTGCGTATATACAGGTTCTCCTAATAAGATGTGTTGTCTTAGTAACAAAGATACGTCAGCTTTCAACACCACTGGTCTATATCAACCTGTTGTTGATCGGCGACTAAGTCACTGAGACTGGTACACTAATTAGTGGACTCTAGGTTAACCAGCGGAAAGATGTATCTTATCTGCAATGGGTACGCCACAGCATTTCGTCATGCTGAAGCGGGGTTGTGGCGTTAGCCCCTTGGCTACTAACGTAACTTATCAACTATTCATACATAAGCATCCTCTACTTGTTCGTTTGCATTTCCTCAAAGCCCTAGCTAGTCGTGAATTCCATTGCTCATGAGTCACAACAGCAGTGCGCCATACCCGAGACGCAAGCGCTCTATAATCTCATGCAGGGAGTGTCAGCGACGTAAGCAAAAGGTACAGCGCTCGGATTCAACAAGGCACCGCAGACTAACGTTGCATTGTAGTGCGATCGTCGCCAGCCATGTTCTCACTGTACGAAGCGAGGCAAAGCAGTAAGCGTGTTTGTCTCCCCAGGGCATGCCATTAGCTAAGGAAACAGGACGCCTGCCTCTATGCTTTGGATGCTAACCGCGCGCCCTCTGCTCTCGAGCTCCAAGACCAATCCATGAACGGCGTCTTGCAAGTATGTGCAGAACCACTTCAACCCGCATCGGACGTGGTGGCCGATGAGTTCAAACCATTAGGTTATGGCGACAATACAAAAGGAACACCGGGAGTCCTGCGTAGTCTGGGGGAGTCTGCAAGTCTTTTGCATCAAGTCCCGACCAGGCACTGTCCTGCCCCCGGTGAATACATAAGCATAATTCGAGAGCTTCCGTCTCAAAGACATATAGACATTCTGGCGCAAGACTTCTTCAGAAATGTAGCATGGCACTACGACATCGTCGACGAAGCTACCTTTATCAGTCAGCTTTCTCAATGGCGCCGCCTGACCCATGAGCAAATCAAAAGAGGACCGGCCGCTTTACCGGTCACACTCCGGTCTTTCCCTAGTCTTCTCTTCCAAGTTCTAGCACAAGCCCTTCTTTTCCAACCCGCTCAATACAACGAGAGCCTGAATGACCTCAAGTACGCCGTCGATATGGAGCTAGCAGACCGGGCGGCGGAATACAGTGATGCGGGCCGTCGACTCGCTTCATGCTTCAGAAAGAGCGAGCCCACTCTCACGGGAGTGCAGGCTGAGCTGATGCGAGCCTGTTTTGAAAAGACAACAGGGGCAGTAATCGAGGCATGGCACACGCTCGGGACTGCTATCCGCGATGCTCAAGAACTCGGTCTACATCTGATGCAACCAGAGTCTACGATATACTCGACAGTTGGAAAGCCATCCGATCGCGAACTGGGCCGCAACGTCTGGCTTGTGCTGCACCTATGGGATGCTCATATGGGTATTGTACTTGGAAGACCCATGTCGACAAGAATGAGTTCCAGCGACGTGGCCTTGCCAATGTCATCAAGGGACAGCTCTGGCAAGCAACGCCCACCGCAACCTCGCGACGTTATCTTGTGCGGCTATCACACGGCTTATAAGTTCCTACAGGACATTCATAATCTCGACAGAGTAGACGACTGGCGTGCCATAGTTGAGAAAATCCACGAAACTATTCTTACCAATATTGCGAACCTTCCGGCATGGGCAACAGCCCAAAGGTCACGCCATGGGGAACCCCCTTGGCTTTCTGCAGCCTTGCAAACAATGTTGACTAATGTCCACTTTGTCGTTTTTGCTCTACATCGACCCTTCATCTTTGCAGAGCCGAGCAGCCGCCACAGGGCCTTTGACGCGGCGATGCAGATCTTGGACTCTCAAGGTCGTCTGTTCGACCAAACGGAGCCTCTGCAGTACAAGGCTTTTAGTTTGGTGTTCTCGACGTTTGACGCCATGGTTCTCGTTGCAGCGGTGCATATACGCTTTCCAGACGAGCAAAGGGAACAGTTTGCAGCGACTAGGAGGAACCTAGAGTTGGGCATCGAAAGACTAAAGTCTTTGCAGGCCAGGAGGAATGTCCTTGCCAATTCTGCACTCAGCATTATCGAACGGCTGTATGGAAAAGTGCTTGCGGTTGCGCATTCGGAGGAACCATTAGGCCACCACCAGGGAGGTACTGATGATAGTGGCTTTATGACAATGGAGGCAGAGACGAACTGGGACGGCATTCTACAACCCGACCTTGGGGATGTGATGGTTCCTCAACCGATGAACGAGCTACTACGCAGTGGGTATTTGGCTCAGCCATTAAACACAAGTCCTTCATACCAAGCACCGTATGGGCAATATCAGTTCGGGACCGACATTATGGACACTTTTGGAAGTGATCTGATGTCGTATGGCAGCACCGACGACACATCACATGGCATGAAGTAGCCTCACATCACGTCTCGAAACACGAATGTTTGCGGCCAAGAATAGTCCTACGTAATACAATTTGAAATGCGTCGCTGTGATGTTTCAGCTTTGCTCATTCAAAATCCTCAGCGGTGTTAGGATATCCAATATATTGTCTCTTTTAGCCACGGCTCTTCTTTCGTCACTCGATTTCTCATACTTTCGATGTGAGTCTGTTGCTGCCATGAGCGGCGACCGTCAACGTCAATTGAAGACCTAGAGCTATTTTTACTATATCTCTGAGCTGTCAAACTATGGGGACTTGCAACAAAACCGTCGGTTTTCGGTGATAGATATCGGGACTAGTGAAATAAGAGGCATGAACATCTATTTCCCATACCATCTCAAGTTTCGGACTTATCGGCCGAACAACCAGGTGCCGCCCCCTTCCGATTCAAGTTCTCAGCCACCAGTCTCTTAGCTAGCTAGCTGCTAACTCCGAAATTTGAGATGGTAAGGTTTACGCCTACCTGCCATATGAAAGGGATAAGTGGTTAGCTTGGAACGTTGAGAACCTCCCCGCTAGGGCTGACATTTCAAATATGTATTCTGGTGACGCAATAAGTCCGATCCGCGTGTGAAGGTGCAGAACCCGAACATTTCAGTCTGGTTTGATGATCTACCTGGATGTGCACTCGAGTTTGTGACAAGATTGTCCATCGGAAACGTGACTGGTCGTATTACCATCGCCGAATGTGACTCCGAAAACAGTGGGGTGATCTCCGAAAATAGTGGGGTGATCTCCGAAAACTGCGGGACTATCCCTGGAGCATAAGCACTACCTAGAAACGTAGCTCCCAAAGCTCCCTTCCATCAAACATTGAACGTTTTGTTGGGGTATAAACCCTTGGCCCTAAAGACCGAGTATATAAGTATTCCACTTATCCTCACATGTGATAAACAAGTTCCAATTTGCTCTCCCATCAAGATCAACTTACAACTCTATTACCACTTAATTCTACTTTATTTTCACTTCATACAATGGTTTTCCACGGCCGTTACACTACAGAAAAGGTGACCTATCCATCTCATGGGGAGACCATTGCCGGCATCCTGTATCTGCCCAAAGACGTGGCCAATCCCCCTGGTATCGTCGTTCTTGGCCCATACTCGTTCGTCAAGGAACAAGCCCCGCTGCAGTATGCCACGCGACTTGCCGACGAGGGCTATGCCGCTCTGATCTTCGACCCACGTACGGTCGGTGAGAGCACCGGCCAGCCACGGCGTCTAGAAAACCCCAAGATGAAGAACGAGGACGTCGTCTCCGGCCTTGACTACCTTGCCGGCAGAGGCGACGTGGATCCCAAGAGACTGTTCCTCGTCGGTGTTTGCCAAGGCGGCCCCGAGTGTCTAGACGTAGCTTCATATGATGATCGTGTCGTCGCTGTCGCTTCTGTGACGGGGTATTATCGCGATCATGAAACTGACG
Source organism: Fusarium musae (assembly GCF_019915245.1). NCBI lineage: Eukaryota > Fungi > Ascomycota > Sordariomycetes > Hypocreales > Nectriaceae > Fusarium > Fusarium musae. Next base: position 3,927,739 of record NC_058392.1, on the reverse strand, counting down.
TCTGGATGATTTGCACTGGCTGCGTGAACATCGAGCCCGGTGTCGACGTCGGCTCACTGAAATTGCCTACACCCGAGCAAGGAGAAGCGCTATTTCAGTCACGCATCGAGCGCGCTAAAAAGGCTAAAGAGCTATACGAGAAAACAGGCCAAGTCACTTACCAACCTTTGGTGGACCCCAAAGCCGCAGACCCAGATGTCGGTTCCCTCGCTGGTCTCCCGGGACCCGTCGCATGGTCCTGGTACGGCCCTTGGACTCTCAAAGGGTTTGAGAACCGCTACGCCGTCATGAGTGATTTGGATCACTTTGGGTATTCGACTGTTCCTGGGGTAGCGAAGCTGACTAAACCGGCTCTGGTGATTCATGGAGATAACTGCATGAATGCGCCCGCGGCCAAGAGGCATTTTGAGTCGATCCCGACCGATAAAAAGAAATTGATTTGGGATAATGAGGTGTCTCATTTTCAGCATTACGATCAGCCGGATATTGTGGATAACAACGTTGGTGAGATTGCGGCTTGGTTTGCGCAGGTCGAGGCGTAGAACGAAGAGAAGCAAAGAGCTACCGATAATCCCAACACTGTTATTTATCAGTTAAGCCAATAATCTATAACATAGAAGTAACACGCTGAAAAGGTGTCAGAGCTATATATACTCTATTATAATATATTCTCACTCTTACGCCTGCTACCCTCTTAAAATGCCTTCGAGTTACACAAAGCCCACAATTTATTTATTTTTCATACTTTTGTTTGTTTTTTTATACTTGTGCAGAACTGCTGACTAAACTGTCTGGCATAATGAGCCATAATTAACTATGGGTTGACTGCGGCCTATGTGGCTAAGCTTTAGGCTGCGAACACAGGTTATGAAGAGCCATAATAAAGAACCCCGCCTTCGCAAAACCTGACACTTCATTCCACCAAAAGCCATGATGGAAACTGTTCCTGACCCTGATCCGGCAATCACAGAGATTCTACCTCCCGAGGTTATCAGTCATATCATCTCCTATTTATGCTCTCATTGCAGCAACGGCATTAGAGATGACAACAGCACAGCAAATGCCAGGGTCCTGTTGGCCTTGACACAAACATGCAGGCACCTTCGCTCAATTGCAATGCCAATCCTGTTTCACAGTCTCGGTCCTCATCTTCCGTCGACTTACTTCTTTCGAGCACTCGATTGCCAGCCAGACTTGGCGCGTACGGTAAAGCATTTATGCTTGCCATTATCGACACCTAAGAGCTCATCGATAATAAAGGACTCCGCTATTTTCACGCGATTTGCTGATAGGCTATCTCTCGATCCCAGACTTGGCTTGTCGAGAATAAGGAATGGTGATGGGCTCTTCTATATGACCTCGGGGCAGTAAGACAGGGATGGCCTGGTGAACTAGCCACAGCAGTCTGTACAGAGTTATAGCAAGGTGCTATGGAGATGTTGAATCGCTTAAATCACATAGTAACTGTAGAGTGGCGACACCGCCATGGGGAACGAAGGGAGAAGTGGCCTAGGTACCGGCTTCTATTGCTGTTTGGTAATAGTAAATCTCGACAGGAACCGGGTAATGAACCGCGACGATAAACTTGTGGAGTCGATCGCGGATGTTCTGGAGTGAGGAGACCACCAACCAATGAGGCATCCTGGTGCAATTGACATTCGGAGAGTTGCTGATAGGCAGGCTTGATTTTGAGTTTATGGTCAAGGTTAGCTCCGCGACAGTGGCTTCAATGCACTGTGAATGACTCGTTCCAGTCCTAGCTAGTGAGACATTGTCGCCCGTGAGACAGCTTATTCACGAACACCTTACCGTTCTGACTCGACGCGCAAACACCTTATTCTCCTTCAGCTGAGAATGTGCATCTTTGAGGGAAAATATTGTTCAGGAAGACCCAGAAAGGACCTGATGTAACCTGGACTGGCATTTAAACACGGTCAGCGGTTAGACCAGTGATGATTCGTGACGAACTGCACTACCGAGCGCCATAAGCCACTAGTCCACGGGGTAATGTCACATCCAACAGAAGTGCCACTGATCATTAAATCCGTTGGTCCGTCTGTTTCCGGGGAGGCGCACGCAAAAAGCAAAAGGGGCTCGGACCTCTCATACTGTACACATTCCCCTTCAATTCCTCGCCCTCCCTTTTTCTTGCATCATTCATCTTCATTTTTTCATTTTCATCTCCCATGTCTTGAAGAAAATACCCTGGGAGTCCCGCTCTCCGATGGGTCTCGGCGCAACGATAATCGCGGTTTGTGTGTCGCTGACTGTTTTGGCGGGTTTGTTTTTGGGTCTGAGATTGTATTGCAAGGTTATTCGACGGAGGGGGTTTTGGTGGGATGACCATATCTTGATTGCGGCGTGGGTGAGTGCCAGCTAACCTCTGTTGACTTTACATGCAAAATCTGCGAGATCCGGCATAGCCACGCGATTAGAACAGCTATCGCGTTCATATTCGTGGACTTGCTAACACCACGCGTTAACTAGGTCTGCCTGGCTATCGGTACCGGTCTCGTCATCTACAACGTGACCCTCGGTTTCGGCAAGGATCAGTCAGACGTCGATCCAGCCGTTGTACCGACAATCGCCCTTACTGGAACCATATTTGGTATTTTCGGAGTTCTATCTGCATCATGGAGTAAAACGTCATTCGCCCTAACACTGATACGATTGGTTGATGGCTGGATGAGCTGGTTTCTCTGGTTTCTCATCATCTCGACAAACATCATCATGGATCTGGTTATTGTATTCTCTTTTGTAAAGTGTACGCCTGCAAAGAAGGTCTGGCATTCGAATTTGGCTGGAACGTGTTGGAATCCTATGGTTGCGACGTACTATAATATCTTTGCTGGGGGTAAGTTCTTGACTTGCTTCGAATTGCGTTTATTGACTTTTGGCAGCTTTCTCAGGCTTTGTTGACCTCATTCTCTGCGTAATTGCCTGGGCGATTATTTGGAAACTCTCGATGCGGACACGAGAGAAAATCGGCGTTGGAATTGCTTTGACCTTTGGCATCTTGTTAGTTTCTCTAATACCACCATATGGCTATCTGCTGATAATTATTTAGTGCCGCCGCAGCTGCTGCCGCGAAATGCTACAAGATGCTTGGCCTGAGCAGCAAGAATCGAACTTGTAAGTCACGGGATTGGCTATGGTTTTCTCGTTGACAAGCGCTGATGAATCTCGCAGTGGACCGAGTTGGCATCATCATATGGAGTACTACCGAGTGTGCCATCACAATTATGGCAGCCTCCATTCCCGTCATGCGCATTCTCATACTACGTGTTTACCGCCGGACTCCCGATCAAGTATCAAATCGACCTCTGCGCACTCTTCGCATTATCAGCACGAGGGACAAGAGAGCTTCGACAAACTACACGATGCCAAGCTATAATACAGAAGAAGATCTGCATATGGTAACAGAAGAAGGCTTTCGAGACCTTAATCTGCCATCGCGGACGATATCAGCAAGACAGAATGATATAGGTCTGTATGAGATGCACAGAAACGGTTAATATGACTTGATTTAGATATAATTATAGAGGTAGAATGACATCTTGAAGTACATATAGAAAGACTTCAATTAATTTGATGGCCTGGTCTATTGAACATCTAACTCGGCATAGCTCTGCTGCAACAATACCCTCGACATACAATAACGGCTTGCGTATCTTCGGGGTCGTCGACGTACTATTCTTGATTGACTCCATCCATCCGATTCAGAATGGCGCCAAAGGGTACTCAACATGCAAGATGATCTCAATGGCTACTGATGGCGAAGCTTAGAGCAAATATATCTGCTTGTATATGACAGATGGGGAAGTTGCTGTAGAAGAAAGCCTGATGCCGGACCTCTCGCAAGTCAACCTCAAAGTGTTTTTCGATGGGTCTCAGTAAGGCTACGTCACTGCGAAACTCATTCCCTTTCCCTGGCAGATTACTATCGAAGTCGAGGAACTGAAGAACAAGGTGGCGAGGAGATCATCACGGAAGATGAGGCCATTGCAAAGGGACAGGAATGGGACATAGACATAGATATCCAGTATATCAGGAAGCTCTACCGGGGCTTCGGATGGCCTGTAGGGGATATGAGGCCTTCGATACAGTAGACCGCTTGATGGGCGAAGTTGCAGAACATCGGGATGAATGTGAGCCCATTAAAGAGGATTAGGATAATGACGATCACTGGGTTTAATATGCCTTTGTCGATTAGAGTTTCTACAGGCCGACCTAGCGCCCATCTCCCTGTGTATCATCTTGTCAATGCCAAAGTCTGCGTTCTTACTCCGTCGCATATCCATCTATAACTGAAAGTGATCTTCCAGGGCTACTTTTAAGGTTGCGGGGTAGTCAGTTGGGGACCGGTTGGTATAGCCGACGGTCCATGTTATCCACGATTTACCCCGCTGCTGGAGGGCCGCAAGCCATAAGACTTCCATCCGTCCGCGTCATTCAAGAGTAATAGCTCCTGGAACCTCTTGGAGCATAAACTTGAGCAAAGTTATTTATCGTCGCAACGTTGGTGTCGCTCGCGCTATCGACTTATTGATACCCAACTCAACCATCTTCTCATTCTTCATCATAATGGCAGCACGACATATCACACGAAAGCTTTGGCAGCCCAAAGTGAGAATCCACGTCGGTGATGCAAGGTACTCTGTAGTTCGCTGACCTTGCTCAGTTCCCTATAAAACATCAGCGCCGAGGTCTTGCTCTGCAAGAGCATCAATCTAAACAGCTTCTGAGAGAGGTAAGTTTGTAACTGGAAAGGAATGCGACAACAAAGCTGATCTACCAAGTTCGGCATACCAGTGCAGAATGGAAAAGTAGCAACCAACCCTGCCGACGTGCCGGGTATCATGCGTGAGTATGGTAAAGTCATCCCGCTTCTTGTCAACCAATCTATTATGCTGACCGCTAGTCTTTCAGGCGGAAAATGCGTCATCAAATCTCAAATTCTCAAGGGCGGCAGAGGCAAAGGAACATTCGACAACGGATTCCAAGGCGGCGTCAAAATAGCAAAGCACCCAGAAGAAGGCGAGCATATATCCTCTCAGATGCTGGGCCATCGCCTCAGAACCAAGCAGACTTCAGGAGATGGCATTCTCGTCGAAAAGGTGTTGGTAGCAGAGTTTGAAGAATGCGATGAGGAGTGGTATCTCGCCATAGCCCTCGATCGCGAAAAGTACTCCCCTGTTGTGCTCATCTCAAGAAGTGGTGGGGTTGACATTGAAGACACGGCTAAGGGTGAGGGCGGTAGTTTGAGAAGCTTTCACTTTGACTATGACCAAGGCATCACTCCAGATGTTTTGAAACGGCTGCGTGAAGGTGTCGGTGCGAGTTCTGCTGAGGCAGAAAAGCTCGGAGCTATTCTGACCCGTCTTTGGGATCTCTTTGTCAGCAGGGACGCCACGCTCCTGGAGATCAACCCTCTAGCTCGCACCGGCGTAGCTGACTTCAAGTGCCTCGACGCCAAATTTCTGATTGACGATGCTTCGCAGCGCCGGCAGCCCGAGCTATTCGCCGAGCGAGATATCCAAGCTGAAATTCCCGAAGAGATCGAGGCACAGAAGTATGGGCTGGTATATATCAAGATGGAAGGGAATATCGGCAATGTAGTCAATGGCGCTGGTCTTGCTATGGCTACTAATGACGCTATTGCTCATCACGGCGGTGCAAGCGCGAACTTTCTTGATGCAGGCGGTCAGGCTACGCAGAGCACTATGCAAAAGGCATTTGAGATTATTCTACGGGATGACCGGGTCAAGGTGATCCTTGTGAATATTTATGGAGGTAAGTGAGATATACCATGCTAGGTTTGTGTGAGCTGATGTGTTTTAGGCATTATCAAGTGCGATATGATCGCTGAGTCTATCATCGGTGCTACCAAGGAGCTTGGGCGATTGCCAGTGCCGCTTGTTGTTCGGTTGCAGGGAACCAATTCAGCTGAAGGCTTGAAAATTGTATGTTTCTATTATCTACTTGCATGTTCTTTGCTAATATTCTGAATAGCTAGAGGATGCAGATCTCGGATTCTATGTTGAGTCTGAGTTTGGAGAGGCAGCAAAGAAGGCCGTCGAACTTTCCAAGGCCTCGTAACATGGCTCTGTTTTATATACCTAAATTGTATTTTGTTATGCCATCGGATCATTTAACTAGGTTTCTTGAAAATGAAGTCCCGTTCTCAGTATACATTTCATTAATGAAATTGCTTAATGCCCATACTCAATCTGACAACATTTCCCCTCTAGCAGCTGAACAATAATACGTGAAATCATAACCAACATAAGCCGATCGTCTAGCCTCTTATAGTTCGCAAACGATGCATCATCTTGGAGTTTCCTCCCGAATTTCGAAACCCAGTCCTGGCAAGCCGGCAGGTAATGGGTACCGGTTCCTACTGAGTGAAGGGTGTGACGACATGAGCTCTTTCATAACATGTCCCATGACCCCAGGATGCGGTACCACAATCGCTCCACTATCCGCCAAAGCCTTTGCCTTGGCTTCAGCAGATATATCACCCGATTGCAGAAGTGCACCAGCGTGGCCCATGGTTCGGCCCTCAGGAGCCGTCTTACCAGCCACCATGGCTATGATTGGCTTCGGAACCTTTGTCGTTCTCCTGTATTCCTTGATGGCTTCAGCAGCTCTGAGTTCTGCTTCCCCACCAATCTCGCCGATGACAATAATACCCTCTGTTTCTGGATGATCGAAGAACAGCTTAAGGGCATCCACGAGTGTAGTTCCTATAGCCTGAATGTCAGCAGAATCCTCTAGCCAGAAATCCACGTTCATAGAATCAAGATCAAGATCTTGAGACATACCCGGCAACATATCACCTCCCATACCAACAACAAGACTTTGACCCAATCCAGCATTCGACGTTGAGCCCACGGCTTCATAACTTAGCGTTCCGCTCTTGGAGACTATACCGATAGTACCCCTCTTGTACTGCTTATGCGGCATGATGCCAAGACGGCACTGCTCAGGAGCAATAATACCTGGGCAGTTCGGACCGACAAGGCGAGTCTTGGATTGGGTTTTAAGCACACCATGGACACGCATCATATCGTGTACAGGGATGTGCTCAGCTACGGTCACAACAAGAGGTACTTCTGCCTCTATTGCTTCGATGATAGCTGCAGCGGCGAATTGTGCTGGTACGAAGACTGATGTCGCATGGGGCTTTACCTGTTCCACGGCCTATAAAAAGGATTATTGGGTCTTGTTCAGATGTCTAGGTTTAAAGAGTGCAGCGTCGAAGACTTACCTCTCTGACTGTATTAAATACAGGAAGACCTAAATGCTCCTGGCCGCCTTTGCCTGGGGATACACCGCCAACGACATTGGTGCCATATGCAATGGTATCTTTGGCATTGAGACTTGCCTTTCATATTATCTCAGTCGGTTACCTTCAAGACTTGGGGGAACAAGGTCTAGAATACATACGGCTTTACCAGTAAATCCTGGAAGCCGGCGGTTAGTCTTTCGTTGTATGTCACATCAATAGAGTGCATACCTTGGTAGATCACCCTAGTATCCTTGTCGATGTTCAAGTTGGCAATGGTGGCATCATAGTTCTGGTGCCTTGGTACGGAAGTTGATAGGTATTTGGTGCCCCGACAGGACCAGAGACACCGAGATAGTCTCCAAGCGCTGGTCAATGTTGGGCGAGTCGCCATTGTTTAGGTTGACTGGTGGAAGGTCTAATTGAAGTTAAACCTAGATCAATGGTACTCTATGCTAACTAATGTATAGTATGGTATGTTGCAGGACTGAGTGAGAGACTAAGCGCATTGTCGATGGTGATGATGATTTCACTGCCAGCCTGGGTCATGTGATTTCGGGTAAGCGGTTGTATGCTCTTGACCAGTTGCGAATCGGCTCTCGGCTTCTTACCCCGCAATCAGTCTCGAACCAGCCCCGGACTAATGGTAATCTAGAAGAGGTTATCTGATCCCCTTACCAATATTCTAGGATAGGTACAAGCGGGCCGCTTCATTGACATAGGGAGGGGTCAAGATGGAACATCATGCTAGTCATGAACTCGACCTGGAAGCCTATACGCAGCGATCGCAAATCCAAGAATGATAGAGAGATGAAAGCAGATGAACCAAGAAATAGGATTCACATTAAGACAAACATAGTATTTCTATAGATCGAGTTAGATGCCTAGATGACCGTGTTTACGTGAATCAACTTGCTGTCCATGAGAGGTCTCTTGAGGCAATTCCAACTGATCTGAATGGCCAACACAAGCTCCTCAATGTCAAAACTAACAGATTCAAAGGGTAAAAGAACCAAGTAGCTCAAAAAGTAAAAAACAAAACAACAATTCATTCTCCCCCGGGAAGGCTCGAACTTCCGATCTCCCGATTGTCTATTAATAACAGTCGGACGCTTTAGCCAACTAAGCCACAGGGGAAATGTTTTAACTGGATGCTGGAAATCTTAGCGTGTCTTATATTCGCTAGCGCCACTTGAGCTTACCCTAAGCATTGTTCATAATCCTGCTGGAGAACTACTGTACAAGGAATAGCTCATATTCAGTTGTTGATTGTAGATAGCAGATACAAAAGACTTGGAGTTTGTTCTTCTGTCTTCTGGTAGTAGTCAAATCACTGCGCTTACAAAAACATAGTGTTCAAACCTAGATGGTCACCTTCATCAAAACATCAGAGCAGCAGTCAACTGAATGAGTTCAACAAAAACACAGGCTGTAGACATGAACAAAACTCTTAAATGATATAAATTACTTCTATTATACTATATGTATAAATACCTCGTTCTGCCCATTGTGACTCATTCTTTCCTACTTCATATCGCATCTTACCAAGAGGACTCTACTTCTTCTTAAACCTCAGTCTACTTCTATTTCACACACAACTTCATCGCCCTCAATGTCTTGCTTCATTGTTTCCGGAACTGCTGCTGACACAGCTTCTGATGCCGACTGCAGTAGCCCTGCTCCCTCTTTTCAGGATGAATCATCTCCTGTATGGTCAACCTGCAAGTGTCACGACACGAAGCCCTACAAACTCAAGTGCACACTCAACATCCCCGAAAATTGGTGTGATGAGGTCCCCGACACCAAGGAATCTCTTGTTGAACGTCCCTCACTCGCAGTTAAAGCCCTTCGTTCAAGACAATTCTTCAGGAGAATTCAAGCTGCTCATGGTGCTGATAAAGGCTTCTCCTTGGGCGACTGGGAGGAGGCTAAGCTCCGGCACAGTCTTCTGCGCATGATGACCGACCTGTATGAAGACCGCGAAGGAGAGAAATAGTATCCTACTGAGTGGGAAGACGAGACCATCTTCAGATCTTTCTATGAGAAAACTGTCTCAGTCTGGGTGGAAGATCTTCCGGACGACGAAAAGGCCTGCATTGAAAGACTAGCTGACATCTTAGATGAAGAATTCACCATCGATGTTGATGATGAAGTGGGTTGGGAGAAGCATGAGAGTCGATTGGATCAGTGCCTTGATAGTGTTGAGCTTATCCCTGAGGAAGACCAAGGACTCGAACAATTGAAGCTAGAGGAATGGGCGTGTTACAAGTGCTCACGACGCCATGCTGAAAAGGTGTTATTCTTCCTGGGCTATAAAGACTATGGTCCCATGGCACAGTATTTTGAGTGAGCAGGGTAAGAATGGGGAGTCAGCCGTGATGAATCTATGGAATAAGATCCATGAGAAAGAACTGCATGGTCTGGATACTTTAAGTCATAGAAGCTAAATTGATCGTGTTAAATGCACGTGCAAGAAGCCCGTAATGTATCACATTGAGTGAAGCAAAATAACAAGAGCTTTCCAGGAGTATAAATGTTATCCTTTACAATATAAATATGCTGCAAGCCGTTTCATAGCCAGTAGCCGTAGATCTATCATCCAATCTGACTACGTTTGGCGAGACTAATCGCAGACACAGTCCGCTTCACCAGTTCAACCCAATCAACAACCCAACACAAAGCGGCGCAAGCAAACCAATGCTGCCACTCCCCATGTCCAACAACATTCCTCGCCACAAGCCCATCAGTAACACACATAGCCAGCGCCCCAAGGTACCCAAAACTCATAAGCTTCTTATCCCCGGTTAGGCTGATATTAAAGAACAAAAAGCTGACGACGAGATTTCGACATCCGTAGATACGTGCGAGGCCGCGGACAAGCTTTTGAGCTTGGGGGTCTGTCGGGATAGTGTATTGGAAGGATTGGAGGGTTGCTTCCGGGCGGGTGAGGAGATTGATCCCGAAGAGAGCGGGGATGAGAGATATGACGTGCGTTGCGCGGTTGAGATAGATGAAGGACATGATGAGAGGAGATGCTTTGTTAATGAAGAGAAGTTGAGGATTTTGTGATGTTTTAAATGGAGTTTTGAGGAGATAAAAATTACTGGAAGGGGAATGGCGGAGATGAGACAGTAACTCCGTCAGCTTTCGTGTCAGCACTAATAAACATCAGTGATCCTATTATTCGTCTCACGTAAGCAGACGAGGCATTGTGAAGCTTCATTCTAAAACATCATATTTCTCATTCTAATTGGAGGGTGAATCATTTGATCTTAGAGTCGTGTTATATTCATGCCAATTCGGATAGAATTGTATCGCAGTTCATTACGTGACAGTATTGTTATATAGCCCCAAAGACTTTCATGAATCCTTGTTTTGCCAGCGGATCGTGTATATCACCAATCCACAGCACGCTGTTTAATAACTCCCTACATCGCATCCAGCTCCTCGCATTCAGAGCCTCGGATGTCTCACGAATAGCCTGACTATGCCACTCTCGGTCAAAGTCCTCAAAGATACAAACCCCAGCCAGGAGCAACGCCCATAGCAAGAAAGCCGAATGCTCCCGATCAACGGGTACAAACTTTCGAAGTGCAATATCCAGATTACTCGACAAGTAAGACATTCTCCTCCCAACCCCAGGAAGACTAAAGAGAATGCTCTTGATATACACAAGCATACAAAGCCTCATAAGCTCAGACGTCGATTGCGCATCGTAAGAAAGCTGCAGTAACCTGTTCGGAAGAGCCGTGCTTATAAAGAGGAATAGCTCTGGTGGGATAAGCGCGCCTTCATTGGATAATCTGCTGTAATATTGCAAGTCGGTCCAGATGGAAAGTAAACGCCGGTCTGGTGTCAAGTTTCGAGGATTCAGAAATGCAAATTCTGGAGGAGTATAGATCGCAGATATTGGCATCAGTGAATCCCAAGGTTCGATGTCGGGAAGAAGGCGGGGTTTTCGCCCTTCTGTCATTGATAGGCAAATCTCTATTCTGTACAAGTTAGTTGTATGATGCAGTGATTGATAACTAAGTACCTTTGACACTTCATCTCTGCTAGCGGTGCAGTTCCAAAAGGGGATATCCCACCACGAAGTTCAAAAATACGACATAGCCCATCCATATGCTTCCTCGCAGTATCCACATCTCCAAAGCTAGACGCCGCTGAAGCAAGATTAACAATCGCTCCCACCGTCGCCATAGCCGTTGCGGTGCTTTTGTCTTGAAGACTCTGTTGTATACAGCGTAGTGTCTCGCCAAGATGATATCTTGTTAGTATACTGAACTCTATTCCTTGGCAGAGTTCTTTAAATGCTGATGCTGTGAAAAGGATAGAGTGGAGAGATACTTCGTGCGTGTTCATGTCGCTGAGGCTGAAGATGTGAGACTCGCATTCGTGAGCGACTTTCATGTCGATGGCGTATCGACAGGGTTTTGATGTTGTGAAAGCTGATACCGTGTCGTTAGTTTCTGGTAGGATGACAGGGAGTGAGTGAGACTACCTTGATATATCAAGTCAAGCATATATGGTTTTAGATCGAGTTCTGATCGCTGTAGCAAAAGCTCTGGTGCTAGCTTCCGCGGAATACTCATTGTTAACTGGTTGTCATGGCCAGGGGCTTGGCCATAACGTGGTTCTTCTGTTGAGTCGGTGCGTGGTACTGATATGGGGGGTGCAATCTTATCAGTCTCGATCATATGCACTTGTATCTTGTCGGGTTTCATCCGCTCTTGAGCTCGAGCTAGTCTGTCCGCGCGTGTATTCCTCCCGCGCATCGCATGGCTTCGTATCCTTCTCATGGTACCCCTGTCAGGCTTCCCAGAAGACGTGGTAACGACAAAGATAGCCATGATAAATATGACTGAGTCACCGAGTGGAGTCTCTTATGACAGTGACCTTTAGTAATCACATGCTCTGTTTCTGAAGTTATTCGGTCTCGATCCATGTTGAGAGTAAGCACTTCCAGGTATAAATTACCCCGGAGTTCTTCCGTACCATTTACTCAAAAGGGCCTAGAGCATGATTCTTGATTGTAATTGGACCTGGTCAGAAGCAAATGTGGCTTAGCGTCAGATTGCCAGTCGGCAATTCAGTTCAGTCTGTTAGTGACAGGCATTAATAGTTTCACTGGCACACCAAGGCCGTACCTTTTTCCAATATGGGAGTAGACTACACTTTCAAGGTGGCTTTGACTTCTAATGGAAGCTGAAAAGTTGTATCAATATCCCTCGGCAATATGGCTAGGACTTGTATAAATAAGTATCTGATGGATCCTCCGTTGTTTCTATGCTTGAGCTTCATTGACCACCACCTTCAGCCTAAGTCGTCCGTCGTTCATTTCCTCCTCATCACTCTGCTACTCAAACCCCTTGCCAATATTCTGATCAAAATGTTCTGGTCCAAAGAAAAAGACTTCAACCCCAGAGACATGCCCTCTCTTGAAGGAAAAGTCATCCTCGTCACAGGCGGCACCGCCGGTCTAGGCAAAGAATCTGTCCTCCAATTCGCTCACCACAATCCCCAACGCATCTATCTCTGCGGCCGAAATCTCCAGAAAGCACAGGTCACAGCACAAGATATCCAGCACGCTGTCCCTTCCGCTTCAATCAGACTCCTCCACCTCGATCTTTCCTCATTTGCCTCTATCAAAGAAGCAGCGCGGATCGTGCTCTCGGAATGTGAAAGGCTTGATATCCTGATGCTCAATGCTGGCACCATGTTTGTCCCTCTTGATCGTACCGCAGATGGGTATGAGATCCAGTTTGGCACGAATCATATGGGTCATGCCCTTTTTACCAAGTTACTTATCCCGCTGCTCGATAAAACAACACGTATACCCGGTGCGGACGTAAGAGTTGTTTCTCTTGCGTCACATGGACACGTCTATCTCAATAAAGGCGGTATCAACTATGATGCCCTCAAGACTGATGGCCAGTCGATTGGTCTTTATCAGTGCTACTACCAGAGCAAACTTGCCAACATCCTCTGGGCGCGCCAACTGGCCAAGAAGTATCCGCGCTTTACAGTATCTGCTATCGATCCTGGGCTGGTGAACACGGAGTTGTTGGTGAAGGCGGCGGGGATGGTTTGGTATTTGTATGCAGTGGTGAGGTGCATGCTGATCACGCCTGTTGCAAAGGGGGTTAAGAATCAGCTCTGGGCGTCGGTTGGGGAGGGTGTTCTTAGTGGAGAGTACTACGAGCCAGTTGGGAAGCATGGTTTGGCGACGGAGGAGGGGAGGGATGATGAGTTAGCAGAGGAGCTTTGGGACTGGACTGAGAGGGAGTTGACAGCGGTTCTGGAGTAAATATCTCCTATGCACTGTTTTATTCCTACCATTGATTTCTTTCTTATTCATTCCATAATCTGCAATCAACAATACACAGTCATACATGCTTGGAGAACCCTTTTCTAGACTTGACTAGTTAACAAGGGCTGTACATCCCTCGAGCTTATCATATCCCTAACAACCTGCCATCCAATACTCTGCTCATTCATCTTATCATACTCCCTCCCCATAAGCACACACCACTTCTTCAAAAACCACGGTGCAGCCTCCCAACTCTTCATGTCCCAAGGTGGATAGGTATTCCTCACACTATCCCTCTCACCCTTCAATCGCCATATTGTCAAACCACCTCTCTCATAAATATCCAGCTTGAGTTCCCAGTTATTAAACGCATGCGGCATTGCAGCTGATAGCATTATCGCTCTCTCGCGCAGAAATGGAATAGGAATAAGATCCAGGCTTGTGTGATGTGGTATGAGGATTTGAGCCATTGTTGGTCGGAGATGAATGGGGATACTGGTGTTGTTGAATGTTGAGAGTATGCTTGAGCCGGCTTGAACAAGGGCTGCGTGATTGAGTGTGGATGAGAGATTGGGTTGGTAGAAGGGAGATATGTGTTCTACACTACAGTTTGCGATGACGGATGGGTCGAGACCTAAGGAGAGTGCGTTGGTGAGACATGAGGTGAAGATGGCTGCTGGTGAGAACTGAAGCATGTTCATGTAAAGGTCTGGAAATTTGGGCTCAAGCTTTTTGACAGGTGTGTCAACGGTTTCCGTAACGTCCTCGTCGCATGTAGACATCTTGTCAATTGAGTTCTGCGGTTGAAAAGAGTCCGGTGAGGGATCCTCTCGTTTTAGAAGAGGCCTTAGGCGCTGTCCGTAGGTAGCTTGCGCTTCAGCCTTTTCCTGTTTCAGTCGTATCCTCTCTTGTTTCTGTCGCTCTCCTGCAAGGCCTTGTTAACAATTTCAATGAGGCAAATTGGGCCTGACGTACTGTACGCTTTCTGCGCCTGGCGATTCTGCTCTCTCCGCGCCGTAGTCAGAATGCGACGCTTCGCTGGCGGGGCGTCATCATCCTTGCTCCTCGTCCGCTTTCGAGAGACTTCGGCATCCCTGTTACCCAGACCGTTTTTCATCGTATCTCGTAAGGCTTCTAGATGCATTTAATGGACGCTTTTCTCATTGGAGCATGTTAGATTCGATGTTTGGTTGTCCTGACGCAAGTGAAATGATGCTAAGTCCGAAATCCGCGGTGGCGAGTTGGCTTACGGTTTTTGAGCCAATCAAAAGATACTACGCCAGTAAGCGACAGTGGCTTACGGTTTCTGGGCCATTCAACAGACTCAACACCAAGACGATAATTAATAAGGAAGGAAGAGATAGACAATTAACTATTAACGCCGCGATGTCTATTACTATAAGTATCACAGTAGAACCCACGTCAAACCCATCTCAATCACTTCATCACTGCCCAACTCAACACCATCTTCATCATACACTCCTATCATGTCTACCAAGACCATCGCAGTCGTCGGTGCCACAGGCACCCAAGGTGGCTCAGTAGCTCGAGCATTCCTCTCCCTCCCCAACTGGCACGTCAAAGCCCTCACCCGCAGCCCAACATCCCCCAAAGCCCAAGCCCTTCAAAACCTCGGAGCCGAAATCATCGAAGCAGACATGAACGACCCAGAATCTCTCATCAAAGCCTTCATAGGCGCCCACGCAATCTTTGTCAACACTGACTTCTGGGCTCCTTACACCACCGCTCTCAGCCAAGGCAAAGACCAAGCTACTGCTCAACAAATCGGTTATGATACCGAGGAGCGACATGTCAAGAATGCAGCTTATGCTGCTTCCAAGACGGCTACGCTTGAGAAGTATATTTACTCTGCTCTTGGGCCTATGAAGGATGTTTCGAAGGGGAAGTACTCTCACTGTCATCATTGGGAGACCAAAGCTGCGGCTGTCAAGTACATTGAGAATGAGATGCCTGAGCTGGCGAAGAAGACGTCGTATGTCTACATGGCTGCTTACGCTACGAACCCCTTCTTGTATCCCAAGAAGGATGCTGAGAGTGGCGAGTATGTCCTCGCTGTGCCAGCTACCAAGAACCTGAGGCTGCCTATCATCGACATCAAAGGTTCAGCTGGATCTTTTGTGAGAGCCCTTGCTGAGGATGAACCCGCTGGAACAAAGCTTCTCGCCTACGACAGTGACCTGAACATCATTGAGATCATGGCGACATGGAGCAGAGTCACTGGCCAAAAGGCTGTCTTCCAGTCAATGACCGAGGAGGAGATGCATAAGAAGACTGGTCTGCCTTATGAGGTACTCGACGGGCCAGCTTACCTAGACGAACATGGATACATGGAGGGCGTCGAAGGAGCTATCACGCCAGAGCAGTTGAGCAAACCTGTTAAGACTGATAGCTTCGAGGAGTATCTTCGCAAGCAGGATCCAGAGACTCTGCTGTCATTTACCTATGCAATGCCCAAGCCTCCGGCGGCGAAATGAACGCTTGATGAGAATCTTTGGGGGCGACAACATTGGGTGCATTCCGAAGGAACTCGGTCGTATCCATAGCGTCTACATCATAGGCTATAATGCGAGAGCTGAAAGACATCCCTCAAATTGACCAATCGAATACATTACGCCAAGTCTCCCATTGTAACCCTGAAAATGCTGAAAACAAGCTCCGCCACGCACCGCCACGGAAAACGTCTTCCAAGGCCGCAACTATACAACTGCCGATAACTAAATCATGCTTGAAATCGCCCGAATTGCCCTAATCTTGGCGTATGGCCCTATTGGATGGTCCTTGCGGCTTATGCCAAGTCTCGAGGTGAGCGCATCGTGAGCTTTTGTAGCCCAGACCTGGTTAGTGAGATGAGGGATCTGCGCTGGCGTTTCATCTGCCGATTTTAGAGAGGAGTGTTTGGGGTCCGGGGAGCGTTAATAGAGCAAGTTGGTGAGGATAGGCCGAGTGTTTGTTATTGCTGTGCCGCGATGGTGAGATTAGGTTATGCGAATATTATGATGGGCTGATCCAAGTTGCACTGACAAAGGATGGCAAGCATCAGCGGTCGCGTCTATCACTACAATCTGAAAACACACTGTATAGTATGAGAATCAATCGTTGTTGTAACTCTGGTTACCTAGATGTCTTCAAGATTGCATCTAGCCTATCGTTCGAGTACTAAGCAATAATCACAGCCCTCATAAAAAGTCTACATCGCGCAGCCAAGTCTCATAGCCCAATGCATCAAGTCAAGGCGCTGAAGTGAAGAGCACGAGTAATGGACCCCAATCTTAAGTCTCCTGCGTTCCTTGTTCCTTTGTGGCGAAGCATCGTGAGCTTCTACTCCAATCCTCGTCTCAATCGGGAGATAATACGGCTCCTCCCGCGGCCGCCGGAAACTCGGGGCAGCTTATTCCCTACCCTCCGTACCGAGATTCTTATCTAGCCGCTTATCGAAGCGACATCGACTTACTGCCAAGAGCCTCAGTGTAACAACAAGCATGCTCGAGCCCATCGTAGGATTCACAGGATGAATTAATTACTCATAACATGAATAACGATCCATGCTCAGGTATCATGATATAAACCTCCTCTTTCAACTGGAGGAAATACCTTCTTCACTCATCTCACCATCACTCTCTCACAATGAAGTCCACCACCGCCATCGTGGCCCTCGCTGCGGCAGTCAACGCCTCCCCTCTCAACAAAAGACAGGACAACAAGGTCCCTGATGTCTGGGAATACAAAGACACCCTCTGCAAAGGCTGGGTCCTCAACACGCCAGAGGAAGCCGACACGCTCTGGACGATGAAAACCAAAGCCGGTGATCACCTCGATACCTTCCTCCGTGGACAATGGGGTATGTTTCTACCTCAATCTCAGAATGCAATAACTGACCAACAGAACACCAAAATAACTGGCTCATCAACCTCGAGGATCGCGTCTTTGGCGGTACAGATGGAAAGTCTGGCGCCGCGGGCTGCAGTGTTCTCGATAATGATTGCAGCCCCATGAATAATATGGAGTGCACGGAGCAGTTTGAGAAGTATGGTACCGAGGACCCCCTTAGCAAGACGTCGTACTGGATCTTCCAAGCTGCTAAGGGCATGCACTCCAAGTTCAAAGCGCTCAAGACCAAGATCACAGAAAAGACTATCATCAGCGGACTCAGAATCGGTCAGATGGTGACTGACTTTGGGGGTAATGAGGACGATACTGGTGATATGGTCAAGTGGTTGGCTTCCGCGAGTGCAATCGGTGGTGCTCTCAGTGGACTCTCTGCAAACGTACGTAATCTATCTCCTTGTATTAACAGCCCGCTAATCTCAATAGCCTGGCTTCGGAGTAGGTCTTTATCTCTTTGGCGGTATCTTCTCCGCTTTTGGTAACCTCAAGCAAGAGGAGATCGATCAGGGTAGCATCTCAGCTGGCCTAGCCGATCTATTCGAAGCAGCTGTCGACCGACTCGATGAAACCATGCGCATTGTCATGGGCGGTGGGACAGAAGACCAGTACAATGCGCTCAAGGCGTCTAACCCGGATCCCTACAAGCTTCCCGTGTCAAACTTCTTCAACGGTGGCTTTTTTCTTCTGAACGATAACTCTGAGGCTGTTCAGCTTGCACTCACGTCCGTCTATGGGAACATCCAGCCCAAGGTCGCCAATAACGTCATGAAGGCTGCGCAGTTCTACCTCGTCGCCGATAGGCGCGTAAGAAGCCGCGAGGACTGCGGTTATGCAACAGGTCGGCAGTGGATGGCTCTTCGAGAAGGGGAAGAGCACTGCTTCTACATCATGCGATATGACCCCAAGCCTAACCGCGTTGGGGACTGGGCTGAGGTTTCGGGTGAGGTTTACGACAAGATGGCGAGTTATGGGCTTGGGAACAGAGAGGTTTACTACCGTGCTATTCTGGACTGTGCGCTTAGTCCCAATGATGACGTTGACTTGGGGAGCTTGGTTGGTGGCGAGATTCCGACTTGCTATTTTAATCTTCCCGCTGTTTACGTTGATCAGGATCAAGAGATTGGATGTGGTGATCCGTTCACTACGCAGCAGTGTGATTAAATCAGTGCCACGAACATTGAGTAGAGGAGACATTACGGGGAGTTGTTATTCATTTTTGTATATATTCAATGCTTCTATTCTAGATCCATGCATTGACCTCTGATTAAATATGCTATTTCTATGATATGATATGCTGCCTTGACCCATGCGAATGAGATTCTAGAAATAAATGCTGTATCTTAAGATGCTTTCTCAAGATCTTCTCTTAGGCTTCCATCTTAAGCCCTCTTAACACCACTTCCCCTCGGCACCCTGAATAACCAGTAGAAACCCAACGCACCAGCAACGTTGACAAAGATGTACACCCAAAGAAGTCCAAAGTGCCACCATCGATCATCGTAGTCAATGTTGAACCGATGCAGAAACTCCTCCGTAGTAGCAAGCGAGCAATACTGGCAGACATCAGTCGACGAGCGATCGAGAAGGTAGCCACCAGCTGCCTTGACGAAAGGACCCATGTAGTCGCCGCAAGTCATGTTACCAGGAACAGTCATCTGGAGAATCTCGTTGTCTGCACACTTGACGTTGGAGCCCCAGACACAAGTGGACATGATACCGCTGACGATGTAAGTCGCTGGAGAGACACGGTACATGAAGGTCCAGAACTTGGGAATGTCCTTGTAAGCAACACCAACACTGTAAAAGTCAGTATATGCGTGATACATTGATACATTGAGGGGGGAGTGACGTACCCGCAGAACGAAATGGAAAGCATCCACAACAAAGTCGCAATGACACCAGCTTCTTCAGCAGTAGCGATACAAACAATAGCCGCGTGAGAGAAAGTGCTGGTGAAGAGCATAAACATCCAGAGGTACAGGAAGACAAGGAAGCCGCGGATGGCTTGGTCGTCGGAGGTAGTGTTGCGAACAAAGCCGACGGGGTAGTACCATGTGAAGTAGATGACGGCAGCCATGAGGGTGTTCCATGCTGCTTCGACGATGACGTTGGACAAGATGTATGCTGCGAAGGGTTAGATGATGCAAGGCAAGGTATGGTAGAAACGTACTGTTCCAGCGGTAGATCTTGGAAGGTCGCTCACGGACTTCGTAGAGGTCACGCTGGGGTAGAAACATGGGCATGATCTGATCGCTCAGACTCTGGAAGAGAACCATGTACATGAAGATAGCGTAAAGTTGATTCTGCAAGCCTTGAATGGTATTCTTGGCCTCAAACGTGAATCCGATGTAAAGAGACTGCGCCTGTTAGCCAGCATCCCCCTCATGCTCAACTCAGACATACCGATAAGACAATGAGTGCGATCTTGGACCAGATGTACGTAGGAGACCTCCAAAAATGCTTCCAAGTCCTGATCAACACCTCCCGAAACTGTGTCGAGAACGACGCCACAAACTCCTTGTGCTGCGATGCATCACCGCTCTCCAACGCATTCGCGGCTGATCCCCGAGTAGAAGGTAGAGAGTTGAGTCGTGCAAGCTCCTGCTTGACGTCTTGGAACTCAGGTGAATCTCTCCAGATCTGGTGCCAGTCGATCTTCTCGGCTTCTTCGTCGTTGGAGGGCTTGATGATCTCGAGCATGTACTCGGCTGGGTTGGCGTCTTCGGGACAGGGGGGTGCGCCGTTGCGTTCGAAGTACTTGAGAAGAGTCTGGGATTGTTCGCCGAGATCTGGGGATGTTAGTCAGATCTTGATAGGGTGGATGAGGAATATGTGACTTACCGCCGAAGTAAACTGTCTTTCCGCCGGGGGCGAGGAGTAGCAGGCGGTCGAATCTCTGGAACAACATCGCAGAGGGCTGATGAATCGTACACAAGACCGCTTGTCCACTAGTCGTAAGCTTCTCAATAAGATCGCAAATCGCCCAACTAGTCTGTGAATCCAAACCACTAGTCGGCTCATCCAAAAACACCAACAACTGCGGTCTAGCAGCCAACTCAACACCAATCGTCAATCTCTTCCTCTGCTCAACATTCAAACCCTCACCCGGCGTTCCAATAACAGCATCTGAAAACTCCTGCATGTCCAACATGTCAATAACATGCTCTACATATGCGAGTTTGTCAGCGCGGGAAATTTCGGCGGATTGGCGGAGGAGGGCGCTGAACTCGAGGGCTTCGCGGACTGTCATTGTTGTGAGGTGGAGGTCTTGCTGTTGGACGTAGCCGACGCGGTGTTGGAAGGAGGAGTCGGTGGCGAGGCCGTCGATGTGGGTGTTTCCGGAGACAACGCCCATTGTTACGCGGGTTGCTAGGACGTCGAGAAGGGTTGTTTTGCCAGCGCCAGACACGCCCTGAGGATGTTAGTTGAGTTCACAAAGGAGTTGTAGGTGAGAGAGACGTACCATCAAGGCTGTTGATTTACCGGGCTTGACCCATCCGTCTACGTGATCCAGTAATCGACGGTCCTTACCCTTGATCTGGATATCGTAGCAGAGGTCTTCCCAATGAAACACAGAAGCGCCAGCAGTGAGTCCGCTGGAAGGGTTGTTGTTGGCCTTTTCAGCGACGACAGGTCGATCAGTGGCTTGAGTCTCGACATCGCCGTGGTCCTTCTCAAAGTTGGAAGGCATGCGGCCCTTGCGGAAGACGAGGACTTCTCCCTTGTTCCTGGGGGGCTTGGCGTGTTCAGCTGCGATGATGTACAGGATGAGGAAGCCGAAGAGAAAGCCAAGAAGGATACCGATGTTTCTGCAACATATGAGTATAGGTCATGTGAGAGAAAAGGGTTGCATACCGCCATTTGTTGGAGTTGTAGTACTTGAACGACAGGTTGATATACCTATCACCATCGACAACAGACGATCCAGGCTCGGCACCAACAACAGAGCAAATTCGAGAATCTGCGGGAAGGTCATCATACCCTGGCCCCTGAGGAACCATCCCCGCACAAGCAAACTTGCGATTATGAAACTCGCTTGCCATCAACGCCTCAAAAGCATAAGCCAGAGGATTGATATAGTTCATCCATCTCGACCAACCAAGCATGTAATCCGTCGGCATGGTGAAACCCGTGTAAATCATAAGTCCAAGACTCAGAATCGACACGGGAATCATGGCTTGATGGGTCGTGCGGGTGACGCATGCGAGGGTGCGGTAGATACACGACATGACGAGCGTGGTGAGGTATGATGTGAGACAGAAAAAGAAGAAATGTCCTGCGTCGCGGCGGAGGTGGGCCATGAAGTAGATTAACAAGTTGAAGATGATCATGTTGACAGTTTTGTAGGGGAGGTCGATGATGTAACTGGCGATAGCTTGGGCTGATTGATGGTAGAACGCATAGCGGTTATGTTTCTCAACAACGGGCCTTTCGGCGTAGACAGTGAGGACCTGAACTGTTAGTAAACCTCTCCATGATGACAAGGGGGACATACCTCAAGCTGACTCGCAAAAGCATTAAACAACAACGCAAAAAAGATCAATCCCCCACGATAGTAAAAACTCGAACTATCATCCTTCAAGTCAAAAAACATCGTCCCCAACACAACAGCCATGATAAGATTAAACAGCAAACTCGCAATCGTAAACCCCGGATCAGCCAACAATCGTCTCCAGCCTCTCCAGAGGGTGAGTTTCACCTGCGCGGCGTACGAGATGGTGTAAGGAGACTTGGCACGCTGGTTCTTGAATTGCTCGGCGCGGCGGGAGGATTTGTATTCTTCGAGGCGTTGGGTGGGTGGGTGGCTTGCTTCATAGGCGGTTATTTCGTGGAGGAGGGCTTTGCGTTGTGGGGAGGAGTGCCAGCGGGATGCGAATTCTTGGGGGGTTCGGGGGGCAGTGGATTCGAAGCCTGTCCTTACACGGCGTTCTTGGGGGGAGGTCATTGAGGTGAGGAAGTCGGGTGTTGTTTGACGATCGGGGCCTGAATTGTCAGCGTAAGATACAGATATTGGTAGGGGACGTACACTCGAAGCCGAGATTCTCAAAGTACTGCTTCGCTTCGTCGATACGACCAAAGAAGATCTGATGTCCCTCATACAACACCGTAACACGATCAAACAACTACCTCATTAGTATCCCATCTCATAAACTCCATCGAGGTACTTACATCATACGCAGACTGCGGTGCCTGATAAATCGCCACCGCAGCAGCAACACTAACAAGATCCGCCTGCAATCTCAAATTCCTACAAAAGTTGATCGCATTCCCACTATCTAACCCGCGTGTGGTATTATCCCAGCACTGCAGTTTCGCCCCTGTGAGCGCAGCCTCAGCGATACTAACGCGCTTGCGCTCACCACCGCTTACGCCGCGCACAAAGTCACTCCCTACACGGGTATCGACTGTGTGGCTTATACCGAAGATTGCCATCATGACGTCGCGCATCATGGTGTCTGCTTGGGGGCGTGTTACGCCGCCGGGGACGTGACGTGCGCTTACGGCTGATGAAGCGAAGGAGAGGGTTTCGCCGACGGTGAGATGGGCGAGATGGCAGTCGATTTCGGCGTTGTAGAGAACGTCGCCTCGAAAAGAGCGCCGAATGCTCTTCTCGTCGATACCTAATCTTGTTAAGAAAGTTTGTGAGATATGGGAGTAACGTACCTCGGAAGTTCATGTAGGAATCGGGTCCGACTTCGAGACCAGCTGTCTCACCGGCAATAGTCTTCAAAAGCGTTGAACATCCTGAACCTGGTGGTCCAAGAACAAGCAGCAACTCCCCCTCATCAATAACGCCCTCAAAATCTCTGAGGATATCAACGCGTCTCTTCTTCCCGCCGGTTACCAAACCAGCAAGATACTTGACCGCATCAATAGGATAATCAACAATAGTCTTTTGATGTTCCGCCCCAGTACCCCAGCCGTAAACATTCAAGTTCTTAAACGCCACGCCCAAACTTCTCGGCGGCGCAGCTCCAGCGTCAGACTCGAGTAATCTCACAAAAGCTTTCACCCAAGCTCTTGGATCAAAAGTCGGTGAGTTGGGATCTAGCTTTGTGCCGGGCTGGGGTGAGAAGGCGTGCAGTTCGTTCCCGGCTGTTGTAGAGACGCGGGAGAGTTGGCGGGCGAGATTGCTGATGTGTTGGGTGATATCATGTTCAGGCTCTTCAGTTGGTGTATCGGCTGTTGAGTCGGAGTGGTCATCGGGTTTGCTGTGAGAGGACAATGTCCTCGAGAGTAGAGCTGTCATTTTTGATGAGATTTGTTTGAGTAAGATTTTGACTCAAGAGACAGGAAGAATCTATTTAAGCTAAAGGCATAGTATGCGGTTCAGATATGCTTGTTCAAGACCGCAGATGAATAACGTAGAATTCAACCGATTGATTCACACTCAGTCATAACGAACGGAGTCGGAAGAGGATCAATCAAATCTTTTTACGAATATTAATTCTGTTTTCCCCGGGTCCCCGCGGACAATCACCCCATGAAATGCCCCGACGGACTCGGCGGTCGTCATTGGTGAGGAAGTGGATTCGTTACCCACTGTACAAGGAACCCGCGGGTGGCCGAGCATGACATGACATCTCGCTTATGAGGAGGAGGCCTGATTCGGGATAGTTTCACGGAGCGCGAGTTTTGCGCTTTGCGGCTCTGAAACTGACGCAATTGGATTGAATGGCAGGTAATGAATGGGTGAGTCTGGTATAATTGGTGTGAATGTGATGATTCGGTCTTTGAGTTTCCTCCTGTCACGAGGGCTATGATGCTGCATCACGATGTAACGCGTCTTACTCTCCATCGCTCTTCGCTCTTCGCTATCGCGTCACACGGACAGCGAAGAACGAGTGCGAGCTGAACAGGTTCAATTAAACCATCATTGCGAAATCGTTATGTTAGTCAGTTATTCCCACTTGGTTCAACTGCCAAGAGTCTGGATCGATAAGATGTAAGCCACGTTGCACACCATTGGGTAAATGTGTTTTAGGCGTGATGGGGTTCGTCGTACGTTATCTCGTAGTCTGACTTTGTGCGCAATGCAGAGAATAATCGGGCTAATTATCTGCCATGATCGGAGAGATAGATCTGCCGTCTTGAGGCCCGGTCGAGATCGGTCTTTGAGTTTATTTATGGTCAGTGCGGGAGACGCGTTACCCTACACGCTGATGAGATTGGTGAATTTAACCTCACGGAACAGGAATTGACGCTTGGTTGGAATGGCAAAAGAATGCGAAAGAATGATATTGAGAATATTAATACTGTCATAGAATGAACCCGCGAAGCTTTGTTTTTTGGGGGCGCGCCTATGATAGTGAGGCCGTTGAGTAGCTATGTGGCGGACATGAGCAAAACATTAGAATACACTGAAATTCAGCATCGCTGACTTTGGGCTTACATTAATTGATCAAGAACAGAAACGTTTCGAATATAATAGTAAATACTGTTTTTAAGATACTTGATTCTATATAGATAATATTAGCAGACTCTGTCTTGGCCGCTGCTATTGCTTTAAAACTCGTTGCTGGTAATGAGTCTTGGTCTCGACTCCATTACGTGTTAAGCCTGTGATTGGCCTACATGGACACCGCAGTTAGCCAAAGCGTGTTTCCAATTTGCTCGTGAGTTGGCTGGCCAATCAGCTCATGATTCTATAGACCGAGACTCAATAAGCCCATTTGAATAAATATAAAAAGGTCTATAGTAGTAAATCAGATATAGTAAATGCCTTTATTAAATTTTTATACTATAGATATGCTGTCTGGTAATGCGAGTTCTTGCTAAAAAGAGTGTAGGATGTTGGCTGCGGATGAATAATGATCCGCTATTTATAATTCGTTCCGACATTTTGGGTATTTATCCGCAATTTATAATTATCTCCGAAAGGCACCCACGGCGTCTCGTCATGACAGGGAATGTAAACCTTAGCTTACAGTAGCCAGTGCAACTCTGCATCGTAATACAGTACACACAATGCAGCTAGTTCTGCAATGCCACGCAATTTGACTGTTGCATCACGATACAACGCATCTTATCGAGATAAGCACAAGATCTAGTATCCACTCTTGAGTAGCCGAACCGAGGTAGACCCACTTACTCCCGAGCTTAATCCTAATAACTATTTGAAGTCATGAGCATCTCCTATCACCAACACAACTCCATTCAACAACCCTCTCTTTACATCTACAGTAGCAAGATGGCACCAACACTAGCAGAACAAGTGGCAGTAGACCAAGTCTCCCCCGGAGAATACGTCTCCCGCCTCAACCCCATCAGGATGGGCAACGCCATGCCCATAGCCTACGGCGGCTGCACAGCCAGCATCGCCGTCAACGCAGCGTGCCAAACAGCACCCGCCTCCATGTCACTCTACTCCGTCCTCGGGCACTTCCACGGCCCCGCATCAACAGATAAGAAACTCCACTGCAGCGTGACAAACATTCGCGATACGCGATCTTTCGCGACGCGGAGGGTTCAGGTCAAGCAGCAGCAGCCCAATGGGAAGTTCCGCGTTTGTATGGAAGTCCTCGCGGATTTTCATGTCATTGAACCTTCTAGCTGGGATTACTCTGAACCGACGTGCTCGAAATGGCCAAGGGCGGAGGATTGTCCGAATTTAGAGGAACTAGTGAAAGGGTTGTTGGAGAAGGGTAGTATTACGGAGAAGCAAGGACAAGAATTCACAAGATCCTTCGCTGCGAATGCAGATTTCTTCGAGACGCGGTACTGCACCGAAGGCGTGTCCGCCCAAAACCTCTCCGGCGCATCACGACACGTCAAAACAACACAAGACCACCTCCCCATCACCCAAAAGGTATCCGCCGAGTGGCAGCGCGCGCTACACGACCTCTCCACGCCAACCGCCAACATGAGCGCGCTAGCATTCCTCATGGACGGCGGTCTTTCATTCTTGCCATTGAGTCATAATCATTTGTGGTTTGATGACACGGCTGCGTGTTCGACGCTGGATTTTGCGTTGAGGATCTTTGTGCCGGATGTTAAGCTGGGGGAGTGGCATGTTAGGGAGAGGAAGACTAGTAGGGGAGGCGGGAATAGGACGTATTCGGAGGGGAAGTTATGGGATGCACATGGGAATTTAGTGGCGAGTAATACGCAGCAGTCTATTATGAGGTTGAGGGAGGGTGTCGCTGTGCCTAAGCTTTAGATTAGGTTTACTATGTACAAGAAGATATTAATAGAGTAATATGTATTTTTTATTTTCGAGTCCTCCGAGTATGTATGACTCTTCATCAGTCATCGTCGGTAATGAAAGGCTGCCGCCAATAAGATCGTCTGGCGGCATTGTTGCGGATATCGATCTCACGGTCCCGCGCTCCCTCTGTCGCCGTCTGAGCAGGAGTCATCCATTCTGACCCGGCAACCCCTGCAACGTCTGCACTCATGGGTGCGCTATGCCCAGGAGCTAGATAGCCATACAGGTCCAACCGAGCTGAGTTCTCAGAGACAGCGTGATCGTTCATACGCGCCAGAGGAGCTGGTAAAGGATATCCAGGAGTCATCACTGCTTCCGGAGCTCGGGGGCTGGTGTCGACGATGGGAGCGGTATGGTGCTCTTGCGGTGGGGGTGCAGTCACGCATGGTGAGTGTAGATGATCATACATATGTCCGCTAGGTCTGAGATGGGCACTAGAAGAAGAGACACCGGGGCTCTCGACCGTAGGAGTGCTTGGGACGGAAGGATGGAGGACGCCATTGGCATCAAGCGCTGGGATGGGGTTGGGAACAACCGGTACATGATCAAGGCCGTGCCACGGGTTAACCGTTTCTGACCTGGTAGTAGTTGCTTGCGCCGTAGCAGCATCGGAGGGCTGTGTAGGAGTTCCTTGGTTCATCGGCTCAGTCTTGACCCGCGTCCCCTCCTCCGTGTAGTCATCATATTGCGGCATCATGCCCGATCCCTCTTCAGTGTCACTATCATCATCCGGAATCTCAATCGCCAGACGCATGCATGATCCCAGCGGTGGCTGCTCAACCTCCGTACACTGCTGCTCATCCGAGACATCACCCATCGCCGCGTCACCATCTTGATGTTCTGCCACGTAAACCATTAGCCACGCACCTTTAGCTTTTCGGTTGACTTACCTGCTTCTCCCGACTCTTCCTCACCATTCCTCAAACGATCCCTATCCTTCATCCGCAGGATAAACTCATTAACCTGATCTTTATGATCAATCCCCTCGTCGTTAGGATCGTAAGCACGGAACTCATTGACGGCGACC